>NW_012150618.1:4367604-4368604 GCF_000956105.1 Propithecus coquereli | reverse complement strand
AAAAAAAAAAAACATTATGTGGATATCAGTAAACCCTCAATGTATTAGCTATATTTTCAACATAAATTCAGTTCCCATTTTGAATAGACTTAACCTCACTCAGCAGATTAAATGTGTCTAAATATTTCTTTCGCTGAAGTGGTATATCTGATTTAGGAGAAAAATCTATAGTAAAAGAACCCAAGGTTGGAAATCTCTATCTGTACCAAAAGTTAGCTGTTTGGTCGTGGGTAAACCACTTGATTCCTTTAAGCCTCAGCATTTTTATCTCTAAAATAATGTGTTTGGATTATATAAAATAATAATAAATGTCTTAAGACTTTGCATGTGCTCCTATGTCTCTAGTATTATATCTTTGATGTCATTTCATCCACATAACTGGGTGAAGCAGGTGCGAAATGCTACATTGATCAGGAAAGACTAGGACGTGCTAGGAAGGATGGAGGGAGGAAGGAAAGAAGGAAGAAAGGAAGGAAGGAAGGAAGGAAGAGAAGGAGGAAGGGAGGGAAGGAAATCTTAGTGTCTAAATAAAATAACATGTATTTCATGCTTACATAAAGTCACATGCAGGCTGGGTCACCTACTTTCATGCTGATAGCAACCCGAGCTGGAATATGTGGTCCCCGAGTCCCTACAGCAGGGGAATTGAATGAGCCGGAGGTTTGTGCAGGATGCTTGTAAGGACCAGAACCAGAAAGGGCTGGCTTAACTTCCACCCACACACCTTGCCAAAAGAGCTCAGTCATGTTTCCCCTGAAACCTAACCGGGAGGGAGGCTAAGAAATGTAGTCATCCTAGTGTCTAAGGTCACGAATGGTGAATACAGTTCATTGCCTCTGCCACAGTTATCAGATCTAACCTACATATAAGAAAACTGGGGCTTATATACGTTAAGCGGCTTGTCTAGGGTTATACGGCTAATAAATGATGATGATGAGATTCACAGGATCAAAAGAATCCAGGGCTTACCCTACCTGACTTCTAAATTATGCAAATCTCT
>NW_012150618.1:4366132-4367129 GCF_000956105.1 Propithecus coquereli | reverse complement strand
AGCATTTTTAAATGATTGAAGACATCATTAAAGTTTTTTAACTTTTTTATAATTTTTAGCTATTGCAAATTAACTTCTGCGTATTGCCTAACTTGTTAAATAACTAGTTAAAAATTAGGAGGGAGGGGGATAAAATTCTTACTTCTGCAGGGTTATACAGTAGACCATCAGTAATAGAATGAAAATACTTTTCTAGAAGAAAGGACTTATAATTAATGAGCAGTTTCTGCTTGTTCAGGCTGGCAATGTCTGACTTGATCAAATACAATCTACTTCTCCTATAGAAATAGGGATAATTTACTACTTGATTAGATACATTCTATTTCTCCTGTACGAACGCACTCTTTATTGCAAAGAGTGACTGCAATGCCTTGGCCAGAGGTGCAGGGTCTGAGACCCGGAGAGATGGAAGTAATAAAGGGGCTCTGACCAGTGACCCACATCAGCAAAGCCAAGCCACCCTGTAGGCTGACGTGGTTATTTCCACGATTTGCAGAGGGTGGAATTTATGGCATGATTTATGTTTATTTCCCTGATCAGGTTGCTGTACTGGTGTTAAGAGATTTGCTACCTCTTGTTAATAGGTGGCAAAATTATGGTCTAATTTTGTACAGCTTTAGCCTGTTTTATTTTCAAAAAGACTGTTGATTCTCATTGCTTCTCTCTTTGCCCCTATTTTTGAATCTTTAGATCTGAAATGCTAGAGATTGTAAATATTATCCATCTTCCCTTTTCCTATGTGACCATTCTGAATTTGTCTTAAATAGAAAGGCTAAGCTAAAGGGAAAATAGGCACTCATGAAAGATTTAGTTTTCCCTGATTACTATCGTTCTGTTTGCTATTTCTGTTGGAATATGCAGGTAGAATTGAATGACAAATTTTGTTTGTCTCTAGCTCTTGTGTATGTCAAAGTAATGATACTACAGAGCATTATGTATAATGTATAAAGCAGTTTCACTTAAAAACAAATGTTATCCACATTCCTCTTCTTTAAAA
>NW_012150618.1:4355301-4365452 GCF_000956105.1 Propithecus coquereli | reverse complement strand
CTGTTTTGAAAGAGGAAATATAGCTAGGATCATGACTGCTTGATGTGTGTGTGTGTGTGTGTGTGTGTGTGTGTGTGTGTGTGTGTGTCTGTTTAACATAAGATCTGTACTAGGTACTGCTGAGACCACAAAGATGAAAAAGAAAAAACCCCGCCAGCATCAAGAACTATAATAGACACATTACATAAGTGATACATTTAATTTATATTACTTACTATATTTACTATTTGTAATCTCATTTAATTTAATCCTTCAAAACAACCCTATGAGGTTTTTGGTGCTATTTTTCAGGTTTGTAGCTAGCCAGATTTCACTCCATAAGACCATTCTCTTTTCTAGAATTTCCTCCAAAAAATTGATATATAAAAAACAGAATAAAAAGGGTGTTTTATGTTCCAATAATTTTTGGAAACCGTCAGTTAGACAAAGTTAAAGATGCTTGCTTATTACAGAACATCTCAGAGCTTTTACATGCAATATTCTTCGGAACTCTCTAAGCAGTATGTGCCCAGCATTACCTCAACTGATTTGAACATGGAAAGCTTTGCTGCCATTAGCTTCTCCTGGGGACACTGCCTAGGAAAAAACTTTCCGTGTAATACTGCTTTATATTATAGTGTCCTATAATCTCCAAAACTATAGACTACAAAGGGAGTTGAATAAAGGTACAAATATCTATCTTAAATGTGGAATGTGGTCTGTTCTCAGAGAGGCAGAGACAGAAGACAGCGCAGCCCAAAGAAAGAAGAAAACACCTCTAGCTGCTAGTGTAGGCTGCCCAGGAAATGTGACATTTGGACTCGTCTTCAGTGGCACCAGTTTCCTCTCAGGACCCCACACTGCAAACTCAGGGACTAGTAACATTAGCTGAGATTTGGAATTCCTAGGAAGCTTTAAAACATGCTAATATCTGTGTCCTATTCCCAGAGGCCTGGTTTATCTGATTTGGGGTGTGACCTAGACATCAGGCTTTTTAAATTTTCCCAAGTGAGTTAACGAGCAGGCAAGGTTGAAACTGTAGCTGCGAACTTTGGCTAAGTCTGTGACTTGCCTTATCCAGAATAAAGAACTTCTGCAACAATTCTCGTGACACTTCCCTCAGCCATTTCCATAGCTAAAAGCCGTAAGCCCGGTATAGGTTGTAACCTTATTTATACCTATGTCAGTATTACAGATACTTCCAGATTTGCCTTTTTCTTTCAGATTTTCTCTCCTGAGACACACCTAGCATTTAAAATTAAGGTTGCAGAGTCATATCAGAACCAGGGCAATAGAGTCCTTAAGAGCACAGGCTTGGTATCAAGCTGTCAGAACTCAAATACGTGTATCAGTTTTCTAAATTTAGATAAGATGCCCAACTTTTAAAGCCTCAGTTTTCTTATTTGTAAAGCAGGGTTAATAATGTTACCAACTCTTAAATGGTTGTTCTGAGGATTTTGACAAGTTAACCTTGGAAGCCCTCAGCATAGCGCCTGGCAAGTATATGGGACGCATTAAATGTTAGCTACTGTTGACATTGTCATCATTATTATTTTATCATTTCTTCAATTACCTTATATCCCTTTCCAGAAGTCAGAGACCAGCCCGTCAGGAGCCTGTTAGAAGCTGGGAGCTTGTTAGAGATACAGAATGTCAGGCTCCACCCTAGACCTGCATTTTTCAAGGAGAATTGTACCCACTTTAAAGTTATAGAGACACGCTCTGGTTCCTCCACTCTCAGGCTTGGCTGTAGATTAGAAATCACCTGCAGAGCTTTTAAAAAATCCACCCCAGACCAATTAAATCAAAATGTCTGGGAGTGAGACCCACACATCAGTACTTTTAGAGTTTCATGGGTGACTCCAGAGTGCAGCTAAGGTTGAGAACCTGTGCTTTAGATCTAGAGGTTACCAATAGCTTCCGGAGTCCTAAGCCAGCTCTTCTCTCTCTCTCTCCCCCCCACTCGCTGCATCCCTCCTCCTCTTTCCCTCCCACAACTTTTCCCTCTCCCCTCTCCTCTCCCCTTCAAACCCTTCCCCTCTGCTCATCTCTCTCTCCTCTTCTACTGCAGCCAAGTTCTATTTTTCCTTTCCACCAAATTCATATGCTTATTCTTCCCTCAAACTTGCTTACACTGAGATCCTGAACTCTAACTTGATAACTGATCACTCCCTTGTTTGAAAGAGGTTAAGACAAGCTGGTATTCTCAGCTCATTAACCCTCCGCGCTTCTTAGATGCGTCCTGGCAGCGGTGATTACTCAGCGTACAGCCTCATCACCACCATCTGCATTTATGTCCTTTACACCAAAATCAGCTAAGGGGAATGGTCTCTATCTATTTTTTTTTAACTCCAAGTAGGTGAATGCTTTTTGACACAAAAATAAATAATAAAACCTCTATTTGGAAAAAATAAAACAAGGTTGTCCAAACATATTCTAAGACGATGGATTGTGATTGCTTATTTGTATACCTTTCAGAGTTCTTTTGCTTTCATGATCACATGTGATGCTCACAACAGCCCTTTAAAGTATTCTAAACCCCATTTTATACTCAAATAAAGTGACCTTCAGAGAAGTTAAGCACCTTGCCATGTCTGTATAGCTAGTAAGTGGCTGAGCCACGTCTTAAACACTTCCCTCCTGGTATATTTAAGACCGTTTCTATTACACCATGCTCCGAGTGAAAGGTCCACAGGGGGATTGCTCAAACTCACTGTCAAGCAGTGCCAAATAATGAGAATAAAATGGGGATACCGTGAGCTGTGCTTGTCTCTAGCTTTGCCTAATTATGTCAGGGTGGCAAAGGAAGGCCTGCTTCTGAAGCCCAGATATTCTATATTAGACAAAAAATAGAAGTCTGGGTCTTTAATCTGTCTGTCTTCAGTAACCTGCACTTTCTTCATTCACTAATGACTAGTCCCCGGTCAGGCTTCTGTGAAGACCACAGCAATGATTGCCTGGATAATGGATTTCCAGCAATGCCTTTACCCTGACATGCACCGGTTTCCCACAGGACCACTCAGCTCGCAACCTCTCACTGAACATGGTTTGGAAACAAGAGGGAGTCGGGGGTAAGCAGATCTGCATATAATAGAGAAAAAAAACAAACGTATAATCAATAGGAACATGTATCACTTATCTCCCAAGTGCACTTAGCTAATGAATGACAAAACACTACTATAAAAGCAGCAAGCCATTTCTGATTAAGAAACATGCTCATGACTTCATGATAGATGCCATTTTAACCCAACTAACTTTTTAAGACATATGAACAAAAAACATATCAACTCAATTATTTCTAGTGCTTTGTTGCCACCAAATGAAGGTTTTAATGAAAGGAAAGCCTAAGAGCCTTTAGTTAGAAATGATCTCAATCTCCCCTAACATCAGTAGCAACTCATCTGTCTTTCTAGTCTAGCACAGCTTGTTTCAGAATGACACGGGTATGTTCGTCCCAACCACTAATCTAAGATATCAGGAGAACAGGTGATCTGTCTAACACCTCTTGTATCATAGTAAATCCTTGTTCATGCTTTGTGTATTGTATGCACACATATTAAATGCTGAATACTTTTAATTGAGTTGAATACATTTAAATGATTGTAGAGTTTTTTTTTTCCTCTCTCTCAATGCTTAGAATAGTGTTTGAAACAAAGTAGTCAGTTGATGATTGTTGATAAACAAATAAACATGTAAATGAATGAGCAAATAATGTTTTTAAAAAGTCAATGTGTTTTCCCAGAGAACCTAATTTATTTAGCAAACTGCAGGAATTGAAAACATTAAGACTTGCAAGGTAAAAGAGCAGCCATGGTACGAATAAGTGAATATGTGTTAATCCTTGTTATTTCTGATATTTCCTAGGAGTTTGGCTCCTACAGCCCAACTACCCAAGTTTGAACAAGGGATTTTCACAACTTCAAAGTCCCCCTATGGCCAGCTCTTTAGCTGGTCATACCAAACTTTTTTCTTATGTTCATGTATAAGCAACTTTCTGCAAGAGAAGGAAATATTATGGAACATTTTGCAAATGCTAGGCATTTGAGTATGCATCTAGCAGAACCTGGATCAGAGATGGACCTTTAATAAATCGATAAAGTCTTTTGCTGAAATATATGGTTAAAATGCCATTTAGCTTTTGCATAAGCAAACTATTAATAACACACTTGAATCTAATCAAAATTTAGCCAGTTTTCAAGAATTATGACGGGATAGAAGGACAAACTAAATGAAACCATGAGGAAGCAAACAGATAAATACATACTGTGAGATAGTCTTCAGGATATGGACTTAGTTTCTTCAACAAGTTAATGGCATGAAAAATAAAAAGGGAGAGGATACTGCTCTAGATTAAAATGTCTTTATGATAATTATTTAATGTTATAAAAATTGCAATTAAAAGAAATATGTAAATCTTTTTAAAGACTATTTTTTGATAATTGAAGAAATTTTAAAATGACCTAAATATATCATGATATTGAAAGTTATTGTTAATTATTGTCTTAATTCAGGCTGCTGTAACCAAGTACCATAGACTTGGGTGGCTAAAACAACAATTTATTTATTTCAAAACAGTTCTGGAGGTTGCGAAGTCCAAGATCAAGGTGCTGGCAAACCCAGTGTCTAGTGAGGGCCCACTTTCTGGTTTTCAGATATCCTGGTATCCTCGGTTGGTGGAAAAAGAGCTAGGTAGTTCCCACACCTCTTCTTAAAAAGTCACTAATCTCGTTCATGAGAACTCAACCTTTATGACCTAATTACCTCCCAAAGGTCCAACCTCCAAATACCATCACATTGGGATTAGGACTTCAACGTACAAAGTTTGGGTGGCTGGTGGGGAGACACATTTAGTCCATTGCAGTTGGGTTAGGGGTGATATTGGTATTGTGGTTATACAAGTAAATATCCATATATTCTTAGAGATGTATGCTGAAGTACTTACTGATGAAATGATATGTTGTCTATGATGCACAATAAAATATTTCAAAAATAAATCTGTAAAAGAGACACAAAAGAAGAAGCAAGTGTGGAAAATTCTGTTAAGTGTTGAATATGGATGATGAGTATGTGGAGGATTACTATACTACTCTACTTTGATTTAGAAACATTATAACAACAGGAAAAAAGGTACCCAGTAAAAACTGAGTTCAGAGTTACAGTTCTTGGTGAAGGTAATCAATTTTATTAGATCCCATTATGCTTTGAGAATTATTCTATGTATCAATAATCATATAACTATATGGGTATATCTGGGTATCTGATGTTGTTTTTCTTTTCAGAATGAATGAAATACCATTACCCACTGACAAGAAGAGAAAATATTTTTAGAGGGGAAACTATAATTTTCTCAAGTTGAAAAGAATACAACCTTAAGTTAAAGATCAATTTAAAAGGAGGGTTTGTTTTATTCAGAGAATTGTGGATACAAAATGATTTTCAGAATGACATTTCACAGGTTTGAAGCCAAAATAATAAAGATAAAGCTAATATTCTCATTTACCTTTCTCTTTTCTTCTGTGTTCTTCTAAGGCAACGAGAATCACTGAATATTATTTTAATTGTAATTATAAAGAGTATTTTCAAGAAGGAAGGCCAAATGTTTAACTGTAAAGGCATTTTGAACTTTCTAGTTTGAATATATTTACATTCAATCAAGGAAATGATTAAATGACACCTGGACATTCAACCAGAAATAATACATTGTGGGAAAGCTTGTTTTATTATCAGCTAGCACATGGCTATGTGGAATGATAAATCTGAGCCTCAATATAAAGCAAAGAAAGGGAAATTTATTTTTTTATGCCAAGGGCCACATATGATGCTTCCTGTTGTTCAATACCCATCCCCCAAAAAATCAGAAAAAATTTCTGTATATCTTGTCTTTTCCTAGTATTTACTTAGCAATTTAACAGGCATTGTGTTAAGTAGAAAAGAAATACAAACACTTAATACTTCTATACCTCTCTAACCATTTCCCCTTTCCAACAATCTCCATCCTCTCAAAGAGTAAGATATGGTTCTTGCTTTTTATGGTGCAATAATCTCATCTGTATTCATAATAGAGTTTCACATTAGAATTAGAATTGCCTTCTGTTATAACTTTCAGTGCTTTCTGACTTGCTCCTGGAAGGCTTTGCCATTCCAGGCACATGTCCTTAGGATATTGGTTCTGTCTTAGTTTATTCCCTCACATCTGATTTCATTACTCAAAAACCTAAAATAGAATAATTAATTGCTTTAGACAGAAGGGACCTTGAGATGCCCAAACATAACTGCATCAATGGTACGCTAATAACTATCATTTATTGAACCACTATTATGTGCCAGGCAATGTGCTGAGAACTCTGTTATTTAATCATCACAACAACCTTATGTGGTGGATACTATACCTCCGATCAACAGTAAGGATAGAGTGGTTCATAAATGTTAATTATCTCATTCAAGATTACTGTATGAACTAGCGAATTTTGCCTAGCTAAGTAACCATTCGCCTTTCTTTTTATACCTCAGTTTTGCTTTAAGGAACCCATCACTTCTTCCCCACTCTCAGTCAATATAGTTAAGTTGAGGCTGACGCTGCCCTGGCTCCAAGGAAGAAAATCTACCCCACCGGGCCAACCAGAAACATTCATTGGTTGAAGGGCAGGCATATGTCCTAAATTGGACCAATCAGAGTGAACCCCAGGACTGATACTGGTGTTTTGGGAGACTAGGTGCCCTCATTCTGCAGAGGTTGCTGAACTGGTAAAGAGAAAACTGAGCTCATGGTGACATCTTCCACCATGCAGGGAGAAGTCAAAAGGAATGAAACAAATTTCTCATGACATCAGTCACGGCTGAAGTCAGAGCTACTCCTGGATTTTGGGTTATATAAATGAACAAGTTCCATGTGTGTGTGTGTGTGTGTGTGTGTGTGTGTGTGTGTGTGTGTGTTTTAAGTCTGATTGAGTTGATTTTCTGTGTTTCGCACTGAAAGGAGTGATGAATGACCCAATCACTAAGCTGATACTGACAGAGCCAGAAATTAAATCTGGGTTTTCTGTTCTAATCCTTTTCCCTCACAGTATTTAGATTTGATTTAATCCTTGGTTGCCTCTAAAGAACTCAAGCAAATTAGAATAAAATTTAGACACAGAAATTGTCTTCAGTTGAGTTCCCCAGAATCAAACCCTGAGTCAAAAATTTATGTGCAAGTAATTTACTAAAAGACATGCTACCAAAGACAACTGACATTGGCCGAGGAAGGAGAGCAGGAAAGGAGAAGAAGCCAAGTAAGGGTGAGACTCCCAGCAAAGTCCCAGCCTCAGCCTGATTCCCACGGGAGTTGTGGAGTGGCAATTACACTACAGAGTTTGTCCTGCCTCCAGGTGGGATGTGGGGCTTCCTCATTATATACCAGCCAGCTACTGCCAAATGGGTACCCCTGGGTGGAGGAAACATATGGTCCCAGGTACTTCCTGCTCTCTGCAAATCCTGGAAATGAGACAGAGCTGCTGCAGGAACCCAAGTCCAGTGCTCCGTGGAAGGCCCATTCAGAGCAAAGCACTGACAGTGTCTGCTACAGAAAGTAGGTCTGACTTACAGGGGCCTTTCCTGGATATATTCTGTCATGATCAGCTTTTCTTAAGTGAGATTCTGAAAAAGTCAAAACTATAGGAAAGTTCTCATTAAAATGATATAAAATGGAAGTGCAATTTGTTTTCTTACTGCCTTATAATGTTCCCCAATCCATAGACAGAAACTTCCTCAAGTTTATACTTTTCTCACATTTCTTTGGTGCCAGGGACCATTGTCTCATCTACAAACCTCAACCCCACCTACTTGGCCTCCACACCAACCATCCTAGCTTCACTTAGTACATATTTTTCACATGTACAGTGGGTAAAATAATAGAGCCTATACTGATAAGTTTTTTAAAAAGCTAAATGACAAAATGATTATCATAATGCCTGTACTGAGCTATTTGCATGATATTGTGGAATCATGTCATCCTCAAAACTCACAGGTTGAAGTCCTAAGCTTCAGTACCTCAGAATGTGACTGTATTTGGAGATAGAGAGTTTAAAAAGGTGATTAAGTTAAAATGAAGTCAACAGCTTGGGACCTAATCTGATATGACTGATGTCCTTATAAGAAGAGGACATTTGAACACACAGAGACACCAGGGATGAGTGTGCACAGAGGTGGGACCATATGAGGACACAGCCAGAAGGCAGATACCTGCAAGCCAAGGAGAGAAGCCTCAGAAGAAACCAAACTTGCTGACATCTTGATTCTGGAACTTTAGCCTCCAGAACTATGAGAAAATAAATTTTTGTTGTTTAAGCCTCAAAGTCTCTGGTATTTTGTTACAGCATCCCTAGCAAACTAATACATATACATATACACATACATATCAAAACTGTCCCTTCCTTAACTTCTCATTCTAGTATCCTGTCTTTCCTGGGTACATAGGGGTGGATGGCTATATTTCAGGAAAGAAAATTTATCTATAGGACAACCTAATGAGTTAGGCATTTCGACCTACTGAGTTGGACATTTCAGAAACAACCTCCAGAAGAGAATGGATTAGTTTATCTAGAAGGAAATATTAAATAGACTCATATTCCACATTCTCTGACACTGTGTTCTCAGCAGGCAAAAAATCATTCTCCAGGCTATAGCCCAGAGATCACAGTCATATCAACATGAGGACCAGATGGAATAAAATCAGGATCCAAGTGCATTTATTTTCAGAACATTAGTAAAGGATGGGATGGAGTGAAGGTTAGATCTCCCTTTGGTCTCTCAGGTCTAACTTTGGCTGCCGAGCTGTATAAAAGCTGCTTAGGAACACTAGGTACTTAACAGAAGCTAAACAATCTCTCCACTTCATGTCTATGATTCTGAAAAATGAATCTAGAAAATCAAAATCATAAATCTCTTTATAACTGCCTTCCAAAGGAAGCAATTTCCTAAATGATTTTTATTGGAATAGTAAGTTCAACAAATAAATCCAGAGATACAATAAAGCTTTCTAAAATGGAAAGAGAAAAATGAGTTAAAATATTAAAGCCGACAAAACAGAACTGATATGTGCTCCTCTTTTAGAAATCCTAGTTAATGTCCCTGAAGCAAAAAGGTTGCCTCACAGTGTGCACAGAGCATCTTTATATACATTATCCCATTGAACCTTACAATAAGTCAGAAGACAAACAGGGAAGGTAACTTAAGGTCAGAGAAATCACCACGTGTTTTTCCTAAGATCAAAACAGTATGTGAATATAATAGGGAAAAAATCAAATTTTATAGCAGTTCTTTTATGTGGGCATTTTGAAGAAAACATTTAGATAGATGAAGGCAAATTCAATTAAGGTTGATGAATGTCCTATCAATCAAGAAGACATTATTTAATGCACTGTTTTAACAAAAATATATTCTTGCTGTTCATTAAAACTTTAAGTTGTATTCTTCACAATTTATAGATAATAATATCAAATATAAGAAGCCAAAGGCAGGAATAGAAGGTTTCCTAAATATAGATCACTCTTTAGAATATTTAAAGACAAAGAGCTAGAGCCTGAAGTTTAGATTCATAAGTGATCCAGTTTTGTAATCCCTTAGAAGAATTAGAAAGAGAAATTCTTCCACCCTTTCTTCTTTCATATCATTTGTTCAACCAAAAAAATCCAACAATCTACGTAAAGGAGAGGGTTTATACAAATCAGAGTCCAGTAAAGAGACAGAAACCACACTAACTGTGACTTTGGCTGTGTTAACTTGGATAGGCTACAGTCCCCAGTTATTCAGGCAAACACTAATTTAGGTGTTGCTGAAGGTATTTTGTAGATACGACTAAAGTCTACAATTAGTTGACTTATTAGAATACAGGAGATTATCCTAGATAATCTGAGTGGGGATAATTCCATAAACTCAAAGACCTTAACAGCAGAGGTAAGGCTTCCCTGGTAAAGAAGAAATCCCACCTGTGGACAGAAGTGTCAGCCTATTCCTAAGTATCTCAGTGTCCAATTCCTGATGGCCTGTCCTATGGATTTCGGAGATGTCTAGCCAGCCCCCACAGTCATTTAAGCCAAATTATATATATATATATACACACACACACACACACACACATATGTATGTATGTATATCTCATATACATTATATGTGCATATGTGATATATACATTA
>NW_012150618.1:4349507-4355087 GCF_000956105.1 Propithecus coquereli | reverse complement strand
TCTCGCTCTTGCTCGGGCCGGTCTCAAACTCCTGAGCTCAAATGATCCGCCCGCCTTGGCCTCCCAGAGTGCTAGGATTACAGGCGTAAGTCACCTAGCCCGGCCTTACGCCAGTTATTTTAACAATGAAAATTGAACATAAGTAATTGTTAACTATGTAAATAGTTGTCCAGCTAATTTCTTTCTATTTTTTTAGTAGAGACGGGTCTCGCTCTTGCTCGGGCCAGTCTCAAACTCCTGAGCTCAAATGATCCGCCTGCTTTGGCCTCCCAGAGTGCTAGGATTACAGGCGTGAGTCACCTAGCCCGGCCTTACGCCAGTTATTTTAACAATGAAAATTGAACATAAGTAATTGTTAACTATGTAAAAAGTTATTAACTGGATAACTGAAAGGGTAGACAAGAACTGAGGCAGCAAAGAGTCAGAAACTGGGGGAAACAGCTACTGCCCATAATGCTCAGGACACAAGAGACAGAGGGTGGAATTATTAAAATTTAGAAACTTGGAAGAGAAAGCCTATAAGGCCCTAGGACAGTCCTCCGAGGAGGTGGGTCTAGCTGGCTGGTGTTAGCTGGGAGTTTCCTACTCTCCCAACAAATCGGGTCCCAGGCAGGAACGTCGCAAAAGATTGGAAATAAAGGAGACAGAGACAAAGTATAGATTAAAGTGATGGGGAAATCAGGGGTCCTCCAGCATTCCCCGTGAGCCAGGATGCGACGAGTGGAGTCCCGCATCAGCATTTATTCTTTTAGTAAGCAATTATTATCAGTCACTGATTTACATGTACATATCATGAGTTTAAGTTTCAAGGTCCCCTAAAGTAACAATAAACTAGCTAAGTATACACAAGTTAAAGATAAAGTCGTGAGTCAGTAGTAAAGTGCATAATCCAAATGGAAACAAAGAGACCACGTACTTCTTTCTACTTTATCTAGTTCCTCATTTACTGAGACATAAACTCAGGAAAGAGATAGGAACATTACTTCAGGCTTAAAATAGCAAACTGCTCTTATCTGCTGGGCTGACATCCTTTGATCATTCCACCTTCAGATTACAAGCCAGGTTCCATTTGCAGGCATCCAGGCTGTGGCCCTCAGGCTTCAATGTGTGGTCCATTTGCAGACATCCCTGATTGGTGGAATGTCCCCCGCAAGGTCAAGCAGCTTTTGCTTAGTGAACTGATATGTCCACAGGTTGCTCTTTGGCAAAGTCCTGTCCCACTCCTGGGGTTCTCATGTCTCCATCCTAACCCTCAACAGGTGCTGATGTCTGTGAGCAGGCACTGTAATACTGGTTTGGAGAAAATGGGGAAAACTGCAAATTCCCTTCAGCTACTGATCCAGGAAGGCACTGCTAGTGCCAGAGTGAAGTGAGGCTGGGTTGTGCTCACAGGAACCACAAGCAGCCAGGTGGGAAGCAAATAGGAAGGGGAGTGTCTGTTCTTCCTCTAGTAGCCTTCCATTCTTCTTCTAATGCCCCCTGTTATTGGAACTTAACAAGGACACAGGTGGAAAAGCAAAAGTAAGGTTTGCAGAGTCCCTGCCTCAGCAAAGCAAGACAGAATGTCGAGTATAGAGGAGTAGGTTTTCCACTGAAAGACAATAGCTCAATAACTGGAACAGTTTTTTTTAATTGCTCAGAATATATTATATAATAGTAAATACTTTGGGGGAATATTTTCTCAAAGAGAAACCAAAAGAGCATATGATTGGGTACATCTGCAGGACACCACTTCTTAAGCATCCTACACTATTAGATACAGCTAAATAAAAATAATATCCCACTACATTTAATTATTTTTTAAAAACAGCCACTTAAACCCTTTTCTGGTTAAAAACTCACTTCACATTCAAAACCTTGTAAACTGATTTTCACTTTGATCAGTCCACTTAAAAGTTGGTAATAATCGCCCTAATTGCCAAAGCACTTACTTTTTAAAATATCCAACCAAACCTATTACTGGTCCTGCCTGATGTCAAGAGAGGAAGCAAGAAAGTGTGAGAAAAAAAAAAAAGAGGGAAGGAAGGAAAAAACATTAAAAGAATTGTCCTAATTTGTTCATGGTTTCAATTGCTGTTTATCTTGTATTATTTAACATTCCCAACATTACTGTTAGGTCTTGCTTTTGTTGATTGTTCTGCTCCCATGAAATTGCCATGGTTAAACCTTTGATTACTACTGGGTTCCTCTCACATTCCTTGTTATGACTGAGTTCTAGTCCACTGAAACTGATCATGAGAGGGATAGGTAATGCGTATGGTCATGGACCAAGAACTTGGACCCTTCGTTGTGCCAGCATGATAGCATACTATGAGTGGCAGCTCTACCAAAATTCCCTGGTGGCAGTGTGTGTGTGTGTCTATGTTTGGGGGAGGGAAGCAGGGAGCAGGCTCTGAAAGGAAGGATGACGTCTATTTCCAAATGAAGAGAAAAGAAATGTGTTCCCTCTTCTCAATTCCCATGTCTTTGCTGATTCATTGTGATCGTCTCCTTACTGGCCTCTCTGCCTTTGATTTTCTCAAAATTCAACATTTTTACAGGACACCATGCATCTTCCTCCATCAAGCTGACATCTTTTTTTTTTTTTTTTTCTCCTCTACTGCTCTGGGTGAGCTTGGCCTGGCAGGCGTTTCTCTTTTATCACTTATGACACTAATATGAACTGTCTTCTTGTCAAGACACTCTGAGGTTCTACAGAGCAGGAACCATTTGATTTATCTTTAAATCGCATACATAAAAATACCTAGATTTTAGAAAGTGCTCAATAAACACTTCCTGAATGAATAAATTAACAGATACATGAGACCAATGTAAGGAAGCAAGTGTTAGATATTGTTATCTCTTCCTTTATAAGTTAGTTTCTGCCACTGATTATTTGGGGAGCAAGGCCCAGGGAGTCTTCCCTTTTTGCAAGAGCCCCAAGTGATCCTATTCCAATCATATTTTGATAAAAACTGAGATATGCTTTTAGTTCCTTAATTTCAAGTTTAAAGAGGGAATTTTATTCTCCAGTGCTACTCTTAGAGTGTTCAGGATTAGAGACATTAAATGAATTATGTGTTTTATAAAGAGCCAAGATGCAACCTTAATTACCTATTGATCTTTCTGGGATGAAAATTGACACAGCATAATTTTTCCTCTACTCTACCTTGCATACCACTTAAATACTTCTTTACATTCTTCCCAAGTACTTTTTATTACCTATGCACTTTATAGCTGAATTTAAAAATGAAACATCCTGTCTCTAAGAAATATGGATATATTGTTTCTCTTGTTTTGTAAGATGTAATAGGCAACCATCTAGGATTGCAGAACTATTAAAGCAGGGCTACAAATCCAATGGGCTCTAAAATATTGAGACGCAGAGACCATTTACACACAACCCAGTCTCCTATGCTATGTACAGGACTAGATAAATGACAAACATGCTTTTGGTATCATGGCATACTTTTTTTTTCTCAATCACGGTGATATTAACAGATTTTACCCTCTTCTCCACAGCTGGGTTGCTTTATATCCTTTCTACTGAATAAACTCAGGAGGAAAATAATGAATTCTTCCTGTTTCTCATACCATTTGTCAAATAAAAATCTGAGAGAGCTGTGGTTGTGTTTGGAGCAAAATAAGAAGAATGGTTTTGTTAGTGATTTCTAAGGGGCGAGCACTCCACTGTCAGGAAAAGAATCTGCACTCTGTCTGGTGAAGCACTCTTTTTGGGTAAGAAGTGTCCGGGTCTCACTTCAGGCCAGATCAGCCGAGCCTTTGGCTAGATAGAGTAGGCAAGATCAAGGGCTCCCATTTCTCTCCTTCACACATAACAGGAATCCTGACTTCTTGCTGAATCATTCATATTTCATTTCCACATCTGATACCAGCAGTTGTATGCTTCTCCTCCCTGTTAGCTTTTATATTTTGTCAATATATTTTATATCCTCTAGTCTCTTGTTGAACCTCTTCTTCCCCTCCATCATGACCTTTGCACATTAAAGTTCATATCAGAGCTGCAGGGCCCTGAAAAGAATCCAAAATATTCTCACAGTATAATGCACATTTGGCAAGAGGGATTTGAACTGCACTCATCCTCCTACATTGAATTACAAAAATCAAAGAGAGGAAATCACAGATGGAATCTGTAAATCCATAGCTCTCGCTCTTGTTTACTCTGTCTTTTCTGCCTTCCCCTCTTTCCCTTTTACTTTGAGGAAAAAAAATGGGGGGGGAAATTTAGGCTTATATAATGAGAAATTTTTCTTAATTATATCATAATATAAAAAATGGAAATAAATCATATATAATCAGTAACCGTTACTCCAAATGTGGTGTGTAGTTGTATCATTTTCTAAACAGTAACAAAATGTATTGACTACCCTCACAGTATGGACAGGATTCTTTTAATGTTAAGTAACACCAATGCAAAGTAAAATTGAGAGGAGCAGTTATTAATCAACAAAGACTGCTCTCTGGATGACCCATTCTCATAAACGCTTCTCTGCAATAGTAATTTTGGTTTCAGAGTTTAATCATTCCTGAAATTCTCTGCCTACGTAAATATATGTTTATGCCCAGTCATCAATTTATTCAGTAAAGTGTTGTATACACATGGTTACTGAGCAAGTATATTTAATCAATATTCACAAGAGTAGTAAAATTTAGCCCCAAGTGATAGTAATTTTCTCAAGAGAGATAGGTGCTGTTAAGATAGTTCATTAAGAATCACATGGGTCAAATACTCTTCTGTCCTTGAATGTACCTACTCAGCCATGACAAATCAGCTACGCTGGTAGTCAACAAAGAAAACAGTAAAAGTCAAGGCTACATGAGTCTTAAGTCTGTATACCTGTTTTTCACAGACCAGGCCGTGCCACTGACATTCCCCAGGGGAATCAGCAATGCCATTGCCACTGAATCACAGTGCTCTGTCATAGACATCCTTTTTTACTTTAGAGAATTATGCTGGGAAATGTGCCTTATGAGTCTTATTTCTTTCTACACATCTAGAGAATTTCCTTCTGCTATCCTAAAATAATTATTTCATGGGAGAGATGTTCCAAGGTTGTTTGATTTTATTGGAAAAGGCAGAGCTGTCTAGCCTCCCCTAAATTTGGTGTCGCTGGAAATGGGAATATTCACAGAACAACAGGGCTGGAAGGAATTTATAGGAAGCTGTTCACTGTGAAGGAAACAGAGGAAAATCTCAAAGCTTATGTTCAGTGAACAGGGAAAGAACATGCATGCTTTCTCGGGGCAAGGGGGAAAGGAGTGAGTTCCTTGTCCACTACCCTCACAACTCACATCATATAATGATCCAGAATGCATCTGAATCAATCAAGAGACAGTCTTTCATATTAGATTTGGGCAAGATTTCCTTTATGAGAGAACATCGAGTTAAAACCAGCTTCACCACTTACTTACTCTGGCACCTTGGGCAAATTTATTTAGCATCTTCATATCTCAGTTCCACTCATCTGTAAAAAGAAAATAACACTAGTATATACTTTCAACAGAAAAGTTTGTTGTAAGGATTAAAGACATAATTTTTTAGTAGAAATAAACATAAATTAACTTGTTTTAATGGCCTAG
>NW_012150618.1:4323203-4345482 GCF_000956105.1 Propithecus coquereli | reverse complement strand
AGGACTGCTTTATGTGATTGCTCTAAGGATTAAAGGAAATCATATAAAGCATCTAGCTTATTAGTTTCCTTCTGTCCATCATCTTTATAAATGGAGTAGTGAGAAGACAGAAAAGACTTCTGCTATCCTTGTCAGCCTGTGATGTAATCAAAATGGAATCAAAAAATGGTAGTAATTTTTCTGAAAACTTTGTAATAAAGTGCAGTGCTGCATTTTCCAGGGAATGCATGTCTACAAGCGGCTCACTAGTTTATATGTCAAGAACCTCCTATAGCATCTAGAGTCAACAGAGAGCATCAGCAGGAAAACCTTAACTCAGAAACACCACTCTCCTTGGCCTTCATTGCGTTTGTTGGGAATCCTTGTACATGGTCACACAGTGGCGTGGATGGTCAGTGAATTTACAGTGAATGCCTTCCAAGGACATTCTTGAAAACTCCTATAGATTATAGAAACTCCTCTTCTATGATTTGAATGATCCTAGGCTGGGTTAAATCTTCAGACTAGCCACAAAACTGCATTAATAGTATATTAATGTGCACCTCAGAAAAGGTGTTTTGACAGATACAGGAAGTGGGTGAGGAAGATAAATGAGGGGGCTTAAGGATAGGAAAGGGTCAGGTTCCCCAGTATCTAGTGACCTCTGACATCACATCCCAAATATTGTCCCCTCATCTTTATTATAAGTGTTGGAGGATCCCCAGGCTTTGGAAACTTCTAGAAACTCTTTGTCCATGAATTCTGAAGGCCCTGACATTGATAAATCTGCTTCATATGGAAAACATGGATTCTAATGTAACTCAAGTTTTCTGATATTCAGTATTTCAAATAAAAATAACTTTCATTTCAGTATCTGGATGATAGACGTGTGATTTTCTTCAAAAGCTGGTAACCAAAGAATGTACTTTTTTGATTATGTCCTAATACTGACATGGCAGCCCTACCCAATCACTTTGGAAACCAATTTCAGCACATACGAATGAGCTGGGCTAGCACTATAGGAAGTTGCATAGTTTTTGATATAGTTCTTTCCCTCTTTCTGAGATGTTAGAAAAGAAAGAAGGAACTTCAGAAAGTGATTCAGATGTAAACAGAACTACTCCAAGAATTTGAGAGAAGAAAAATTTCACCTTTTACTATCAACGAATGTTGATGTTATGGAGAGTGAATGTGATCTTTCTATACAAAGGTTAGTGATTGAGGTTTTGCACCATAGTTTATTTAGTTCTGATTAATAATCAGGATTAGGAGAGAAGAGGAAGAAAAATGTGACGGACAAGGGGAGACCAGACAATGAAGCTAGGTACTCAGTTCAATCAGAAGAGATTTTCTGACATTTGAAAAAGATCAACTGGTTTAAATGACAGGTGATAATGAGAAAGTAAAAGGACCAATGTAATGCTGGCATTTTGCACCTAGTTTATCAGCAGTAATCTTTTCAAAAGTCAAGATAATGAAAATCATAGACAGGAAATGGGTAGCATGACATTATCATCTTAAACCCTTTTCACAGTTAGGATATGCATAGAAAAAGAAAAATCCCTTGGCAGAGCAGATGGCTTGATGCACACTAGCAGAGATTTGTGTACACACAGTGTAAAATGACAGTCTTTATTGTTCCCTGAACATGGCTTCTGATGACAGAAGCAAAGTCAACAGGCTTAAAAATATGCAGACGTGTTAATACAATTTTATAAATGGAGATTGCATATCTTCTATTAAAAAAACCCTCAAGGTCATTCCTTACCATATGCCATGAAGTTACTGGTTTCACTGATACATGAAAAATACAATCTGGAAAGAGCTATGAGACAGCAGTCACCAACTTCCAAAATAAAGTAGTAAAATAAGAGAATGCTGAGGGACACTTATCTTTAAAAAAATATACTCTGGTTACCATTAGAATAAATCAGCTCCAGAAAACTCATTTTTATTTGGAGTGGAAAAACCAAAAATATTTTAAAATATAAAATTTTGAAAATTAGAAAACAAAACCCAAAACATATAGAACAAGTTACAGTTTTTAGAGTGTCTGTTTTTAGAGAGAATTCAATGGAAGATTTTTGGAAGTTATTTAGGGGAAAAGCCAGGTATAAAACTAAAATGAGTACTTTTTAATATTAAAAAGACCTAAACTATTGAGGAAAAAATAAAGTTAATTCAAGTTTTCCTGTAAGTTGGAAATATTATTTTTGGGGGGAGGGGGGCTCAAAGTGAAAGATATAATGGTGTGACTATTTAAAATTTCAGATAAAGAATATAAAATGTATTCACTAATGATAACAGAAAACCAAAATTACATTTCTCTTCCATATTGTATTTGGTTAAAGAAAATAAGCAGAGAGTTCTAGGAAAAAAAAAAAAAAAGGAAAAGAAGAAAAAGAAACCTGGGAGGAAAGAAAAAAATAGAAGAGGAAAAGCCAATAGATTCTCACTCATGGATAAACAGTGGACTGATATTGGTCACCAAAGAGGCTAAGGTCACATCCCAGATGGTGCTGGAGGATCAAGGGGCAGTGTGTCCTTTGCCTGGTTACCAGGTAGGGCAGTGGGAGAATAAAGGGCAGAACCTTTTCACACCTTGCCTATTCTGACTCAATATATATGCCCATGGAGAACAAGAGTACCTACTCTGTCTTAAATCTAAGAACCTGCAGGGCTATGCTACAGCCTGCAGAGCTTAAATGGATTTAGGCATAAAGTTCTAAACCCCAAGCGACACCAATGCATACACAATCTGGATGTGCCCTTCCTTCAGAAAATGCTGCAGAGATGGAGTCACGCATGAGTTTTGGAGAGTCCACAAGCTCCTTGAATTGCATGCAAATTTTTAAAAAATCAGTTGCATCCTTTTATTTAATACAACCTTAATAATTAACAATAAAACTGGGTCATATTAAGTTTATTCATTCTTGAATTTATCACATGCCTATTGTATAGAAAGCACTATGTTAAGCACTGGGATTGTTTTGTATTGTTTGTGTGTATTTTTCTGGAAAGAGAAAGTACACTTGCATCAGGTTTTCAAAAAGTCTCAATCAAAATATAAAATGTGAAGAACCACTGCTGCGTAAAATAAACTGAACTTTGTGTGCACAGCAGGTGGGAAGGTACCATAATGGCTATGAACAGACTATAATGCTAAGTTTATTGAGAACTTAGTGTATACGTAAGGCACTGTGTTATCTCATGTGATCTTCACAATGATTCTATATTGTATTCCTCCATTTATACATGGTAAAACTAAGGCCTGAGTAGTTAGATAAATATGTGTCAACTGCCACAAAACAGATTAATTCTCTAGACTCCCACCTTTCATCTCCATTGTAATTGTCAATGTCCCCCAGGGCTTTGTCCTGTCTCAGGAAATTTTTTAAACTAATATTATTTCAAAATATTATGAGGTAAAACTGTTTTTGGTTACATGGATCACTTTTGTAATGCTTGAGTCAGGGCTATAAGTGTACCCATCACCAATATAGTGTGCATTGTACCCATTAGGTAGGTTTTACCCACCCCTTCTTACCCCCTTTTCCCTGCTTGATTTCCACTGAATTTTACTTCCCTCTGTGAAAATGTGTTAGTTCCGAATTAATAGCGAGTACATGTGGTGTTTCTTTTTCCATTCTTTAGATACTTCACTTGGGATAATGGTCTTCAGTTCCATCCAAATTGTTGCAAAAGGCATTAATTTATCCTTTTTATGGCTGACTAGTATTCCATGGTATGCATATACCATATTTTGTTAATTCACTCATGAATTGACAGGCACTTGGGTTGATTCCACATCTTTGCAATTGTAAATTGTGCTGCAATAAACATTTGAGTGCAGGTGTCTTTTTGATAAAATGACTTATTTTCCTTTGGGTAAATACTTAGTAGTGGGATTGATGGATCAAATAGTAGGTCTACCTTCAGTTCTTTGGGGACTCTCCATACTATTTTCCATGTAGGTTGTACTAATTTGCAGTCCCACCAATGTGCATAAATATTCCTTGCTCTCTGTATCCATGCTAGCATCTATTGTTTTTGGACTTTTTTTTTAATTTTTTTTTTATTTCAGCATATTATAGGGGTACAGATGTTTAGGTTACCTATGTTGCCCTTGCCCCCCCTCCCCTCTAAGTCCGAGTTTCAAATATGTCCATCCTTCGGGTGGTGTGCATTGCACTCTTTGTGTATGCATACACCCGTCCCCTCCTCCCCCCTCCTCCCTTCCCCCTCCCCCATGCTCATGGACTTTTTAATAAAATCCATTCTAACTGGGATATATATGTTTATTGGCCATTTGTCTATCTTCTTTTGAAAAGCTTCTATTCTTGTCTTTTGCCCACTTTTTAATAGAGTTGTTTGGTTTTTGCTGATTTGCTAAAGTTCTTTGTAGATTCTGGTTATTAGCCCTTTATCAGATGTATAGCTTATAAATATTTTCTCCCATTCTGTAGGTTGTCTATTTTCTCTGTCGATTATTTCCTTAGCTGTGCAGAAGCTTTTTAATTTAATCAAATCCCATTTATTTATTTTTGTTGTTGCCGTGATTGTCATTGCGGTCTTTTTCATAAATCCTTTGCCTAGGCCAATATCTAGAAGAGTTTTTCCTACATTTTCTTCTAGAATTCTTATGATTTCATGCCTTACATTTAAGTCTTTTATCCATCTTGAATTAATTTTTGTGAGTAGTGAGAGATATGGATCCTGTTTCATTCTTCTGCATGTGGCTATCCAGTTTTCCCAGCACCATTTTTTGAATGGGAATTCTTTTCCCCAGTGTATATTGTTGTCTGCTTTGTCAAACACCGGTTGGCTGTGGGTGGATGGTTTTATATCTGTATTCTTGTTTTTTGTTCCATTGGTCTATTGTCTCTATTTTTGTGCCAATATCATGCTGTTTTGGTTACTATTGACTAGTAGTATAGTTTGAAATCTGGTAACGTGATGCCTCTGGATTTGTTCTTTTTGCTTAAGATGGCTTTGGCTATTTGGGCTTTTTTTCTGGTTCCAAATGAAGCATAGAATTAATTTTTCTAGATCTGTGAAATATGACATTGGTATTTTAATGGGGATTGCATTGAATCTGTAAGTCACTTTGGGTAGTATGGACATTTTAACAATGTTGATTCTACTGATCCATGAGCGTGATGTATTTTTCCATTTGTGTTATCTGAGATTTCTTTCCTCAGTGTTTCGTAGTTCTTTCTGTAGAGATCTTTTGCCTCCTTCGTTAAGTATATTCCTAGGTGTTATATTTTCTTTGTAGCTATTTTGAATGGTATTGAGTCTTCTATTTGACTCTCAGCTTGACTGTTATTGCTGTATAGGAATGCTACTGATTGTGTACATTGATTTTGTAATCTGAGACTTTGCTGAATTTATTTATAATTCCAGGAATCTCTTGGTGGAGTCTTTGGAGATTTCTAGATATAAGATCATATCACCAGCAAAAAGCTATAGTTTGACCTCCTCTTTTCCAATTTCGATATACTTTATTTTCCTTTCTTATGTGATTGCTCTGGCTAGAACTTCCAGCACTATGTTGAATCAAAATTATGACCCACGTTGCACTATCTTTTCAGTTCTTCCCATGTAGACACCTCACCTCCCAAGATTAGTTCACAAATCTCCTTTCCATTCCCCCAAGAAACACAATTGAGTCTGTGGGTATAGGATCTGGTCTGAGGGCCTTTCCACAGGTCCCTGAAGATCAATCCCTGACTGTGCCAGACAGAAGTGTGCTAGTCCCAAGTTGCCTGTAGGATTCTCATGTAGGTTTGATGTCCTTCTGCTTTGGGGTGTGCCTTGCTCTGGTGGAGCAGCTGGGCAAGCATCAGCTTGGAGGGCCAGTGAGCAGGCCAGTGATGGAGAGCTTTAAGAAGAAAGGTTTGAGCCCCACTCTCTGCAGAAGTCTTGATGTGGTGGATGCACCAAAAGAGAGGAAGCAACTGCTCCTGTAAGCCCACCTTCAATCATCTCTCTTGGCAGCCATGGGTCAGGGGGGAAAGGGAGGAAAAGAGCCTGGTGGAGGAAAACTAGCACTCTGGTTGTCTCTGTCTCTCTCTCAGGAAGGCAGCCCACCTGGAATGTCCAGGCTTTGGTGTCATGCAGATCCCCTGGGACCCACTGGCCTGTGGTTCCTGCAGTCTGGGCCAGAGTTGGGAAATGTTGGTGTGGGAACAAGTGAGATGAAAACAGGGGCCGAAGCCCCCTGGGGAGGTAAAAAGCACATGGTGGGTGGAGAAGCAATATGGCACCTGCTGTCCCAGCTCCAGTTTGTGGTGATGGGAAGTGAGCCCAAGGGGGCTGGCAGCCTGGTGCTCTGTCTTCAAGAAGCTCCCAGTTCACTGGTGACAACAGCCTGTGAGGGTAGAAAAGCTTCCCAGCAGCTCAGAGTCTGCTGAGTGCCAGAGGTGTGATGGAGGAAGAAACAAACCACTCCACTTTCCTTTTTCACTGGATTCCAGGCCTCGTGGGTGTTGATCTCTGCCAATATCTTGCTCCTTCTTAGTCTGCTCCACAACTTCTTCCCATGGAATGTCTGGTAAGTTCTGGCACTTTTCCCTCAGAATCATACCTGATCTATGTTTATTGGGTTTTTTTTTTTTTCATCTAAAACTTTTCCTTCTTTCTGAGACAATATGGCAGCTGGTATCTCTGGTCAGCCATCTTCTCTTCTCTGAAACAAGGAAATTTGGGGAAGTGTTGGGTATGTCTATTACCTAGATTGTGGTGATGGTGTCACAGGCATTTGCATATGTCCAAACTCGTCAAAGTGTACACATTAAACACGCGTATTTTTTGTTTAACATTTTACCTCCATAATGCTGTTTTGAAAAAAGAGCTGGTCATATCTTAGTAGATTTCCTGATCCCTCTGGAATACATTAGATAGCTACTGTGTGTCCCACAGCACTGCGCCTTCTCCACCACAGCACTTATAGAGTGGGCTTTTTCTCCCACTAGACAGTGACATCATGGAGCAGAAAGGCCACAGCTGCCTTGTTCACTTTTATAGGCCCAACGCTGAGCACAGTATCTAGCACATATTAGCTACCCCATAAACACTGCTGAATCACTTTAACTTGATCCTATGAATGGATCCCCTTTACAGAACTTTGGCTGATGCTACTTTGGTTACGGTTGCACATAAAATATAATTTGTCTAATTAATTTTGAATTTCAGATAAACAATGAAGAAAAGTGATAGTATACATATGCCCCATGCAATATTTGGGACATACTTACACTAAAAAAAATTATTTGTTGTTTATCTGAAATTCAAATTTAACTGGCTGCCCTGTATCTTTATTTGCTAGATGTGGCTACACTCTTAACTTTGACATTTGCTCAGCCCTTTGTCAGGGACTTTGCAGGTCCTTTTAGTTCATACTAAAAAGGCCTCTCCCACAGGCATCAAAGGTAGCTATGTTTTCCAGTGACTTTCACTGTGCACTTCGTGAACTGCCATGAAGCCCGCTCTGACTCACTGCTAGCCTTATTGCTTTGATTTGGCTTCTGGGTTTCCCCTTACCTTGCTCCCAGTGACCACTTGCTTTTTCACTACTCGCCATGGCCTGATGCCAACCTGCTGATGATGCCTTTTTCACTTACTCACGTCTAGCATTAAACTGCTACTCAGTCCATTGCTCTAGACTCTGCCTCTACTATGTCCCATCCTAGAGTATCACACCCAAATGTGGTGATGAAATCTCATAAGACACCCTGTTACATTTTTGGACAGTTCTAATTGCTAGGGAGTCTGTCTTTGTGTTGAACTGCCACTGTCTTCCCTGGGGCTTCGACCTATTTGAGTTTCAATAGATAGTTTGCTTCTTGACAATAGAGAAATGTCTGGGCACTGTGGTGTCTCCAGGATCCACGGCAGTGACTGGCACACGGAAGGCTCTCAATAAATGTCTGCTGAATAAAAACAGATATTATTGCCTCTGGAGCTACACTGTGTAAAATGAATCTTTTATCCACAGTCAGTTTTTCAGATATGTGAACAATAATATAGAGCTCTGTATCAATCTGGTCTTTTATACGCCAGGCATTTCCAGTTTCTTAAATCATTTTTCATTTGAGAAGCAGAGTAATTGGCACAGATGAAGCACTTGATAAATAGTTATACATTAAGAATTTCTTCATACTTAATTAACAATGGCAAATATTGATATGGAAACAGTGCTAGATATAGCTTAAAGGAAATAGGCATTACTAGGGGGTATAGGTAAAAATACAATTAATGTTCAAAATAATAATCGTATCCTATAAAAAATGTATACCATCTTAATATTCCAGTGAAAAGAAGTTTTCACAATCTAGATTGCCTAGATCTTTTGAAAATGTTTGCATGTGCACACATACTCAAACATGCCTGTAATTTGAGACATTTTAATTATGAAATATAACACACTAATTTTGTGTCATATTTGGAAAGAAACATTCAACGATTCTCCAATCTTATTACTTGTCAGTTCTCATATTCACAGTGACTTGTCTAGATTTTTTTGCCTCAACATTTAACAGACAGTGGCAGTTTAGTTGTGAGAGAGTTATCAATATACTTTCTTAATGAAACACATTTTTCCATTTTTTATTGAAATAATTAGCAAGAGGAATAATTGTATCATCTTATTGTTTCTGTGCAAAGAGATCTACAGAGAAAGAAATAAAGGGAGAAATCAATGATTCAATCTATTAATTAGAAGGAAAATCATGCTGAAATGGTAAGGAGTTCATCAAGATGCTGGATAAATCTTAATTAGGTTCTTAAAAAAGGGGGGTAATTATCAATGTATCTTCAAAATTGTATACTTTCCTTTGGCTTGCCTACTAAACTGAAAAGCTACATTTGATCACTTTTAATGATTAGAAAAAACTAAAAATACAATTTTTATTAAACTTCATTTTTATGCCAGGAAAATTGCTATGGAATGAGCAATTCAACACTTTACTGCCTTTTATTTATAACCCTCATTAGTTTCTATGATGTTGTAGTGACTCTACATTCTATATTCAAATCCGACATGTGGTTGGATGATACTCTGTCATTTCTGTAGCCCAAGCAATATGAGTTGGCTGGGAAAAAGATGAATCTTACTCCATCTTAACATTTGCACGTGGCCACACTACAAAGCCATCACTGGATTGGTTGCTGCAGAAATTTCAGCTATAATTAAATGGATGGGAAATAAAGGGCATTCCTCTCAGAAAACTCACCATAGGAAGTGTGTCTTAACAGGGAAAAGAAATGTACTCAAGAAAGCTTGTATCTTGCCTTTAATCAAGGGGCTTACCATTAAAGACAGAATTTTCTGCATAGAAATTCCTGTTTTAGAGAGTCATGTATGTATGTGTGGTGTGTGCATGTGTTTGTGTATTCGAACAAAGAGAGAGGGACAGTGTGTGTTTATACACTGTCATTGTCATGCTGGTATCAAGCCATATGAAAGCTCTAGGAGTCATACTGGCTTTTCCCAGTCCAGCAAATTGTCTTCTTCCCAAGAAACACCTCAATAGCCACCAGGTTTCAGAATATTGGGGGTCTCCATGTTCTAGGGGCAGATCATGTGCTTATTGTCCCTAAGGAAGTCAGCAGTAGTCCCCTGGCCCCTGTACCATCACCCTCACATCGCCTCTGCTCCACTGCTATCCCTTTTCTTAAATAGAAGATTGGGGGGAATCCCTGGAGTAGGTTATAATAGGTTACCGGAGGAAATGCTTCTATTTTAAAAGAAAGAGCAACAAGAACAAGAAGATTTCACTGGCTCTATGACACTCCCTCTGACAAGCTGCTGTGCAGAAGGCAAATCTACTGCTCCTGCCGCCTCCACATGTATCTGGGAGAGAGTTGCACGAGAAAACCCTCTGTGCTAAAGACTTTTCTATTCTGGAGATACAGCTCGTGAGGAGTGTCCAACCCCCTGTAGAGAAAATGAGACAAGGCACCTATACCAGAACACTCTTTTTTTCTCCTTCTACCTCATCCAGTTATTTATATTTTTAACAGATTCAGGGGGTACAAGTACAATTTCATTACATGATATATTGCATAGCGGTGAAGTCTGGGCTTTTAGTACACCCATCACCCAAATAGTGTACAATGTACCCAACAGGTGAATTTTCATCCCACAGCCCTTTCCTGTCCCCCCACATTTTGGAGTCGCCAATGTCTATTATTCACTCTGCATGCCAGCATGTATCCATTGTTTAGCTTCCCCTTGTAAGCGAGAACCTGCCGTATTTGACTCTCTGTTTCTGAGTTACTTCACTTATATTCCAGAATAATTTTATGAGAAGTCACACACAGGATCCAGTAAAACAGAAGATCCAGAAGCCCTCCATAAATGGTGGAGAGATGTGAATTGCCTTCATTCTCACCTGCCTCTTGGCTACATTCTCAGAGGCCAGGGAGCCTCAGGTACTTAGGGTTATCTTTATTTGAATTTTAGCATATGTTCAAGCTGTATCCCTAAACTCCTGACTGAGCTACTAAAAATAATATGACTCCTGAGACAAATAATGAGTAATACTCTGAACAGTGCTATAGGAGAGGGAGGAGAATGTTTGCAGCTGAGATTTGAAAGAGAAAAATCAGGGAGGGAGAGAGATCAAGAATGACTGCAGGAGCTGATCTAAGAAAGACACTCTGTCCAGCTGTCTCTCATTCTGTCAAAATGAATGAGCATTAGGAACAAAGGTACTTCAGAGATTCTCAGAGTATGGCCCCTTTGGAAAGTCTAACACTAAGAAAGAGCAATCTGAAATGATTCTTAATGTTAAAAAATAGCATCCAGGGGAATTGAATAAAACCATACCCGATTCAACCATAATTTATTCTTATCAATAGGAAAAACAGATTAATTGGGAAAGATATAGTTCCAATTGGAACAGCTGGGTGATGTCAGTGCCATGAAAAAAAAAACAAAAAAAACCAAAAGAGTTTGCCCTGGGACTTAGCCTCATAACCTTCTGAGAATCAGGAACAGCCTAAATAAATATACCCTAGCCTTTTTAGCACAGACCATGAAACAAAGCCCTCACCTTTTCATCCTATTGGGAAAGTTGGGAGACTGCTGTATCTTCCTCGTGTTCCTTGTGGGAAATTCCAAATTAAGCTATAAATAAAGAGCACCAACCATCATTCATCAAGCATAAACCAAATCAATAAAATCAATGGCATTATTCTGGCAACTGGCATGGCATGTTAGAGCCTCAAGCTGGACAGTGCCTAGGTGTTAATCCCTGAATTCTTCCAAGGGAACTAATTCAGATGGTATTTATTCAGGTATTTTTGGAGTTAATGTAACTCAGATGATTTTCCAAGTTTAAATAATCTTCATAAAGTTAATTTAATTTTCATTGCTCACAAAAGTGCAGAAAAGAACAGGCTTTTCCATACAAGTAAATGACATTGACTTTAAGGGGAAGTTGTCTTAGGATTTTAAAAATGAGAAAAATAAGCTCTCCCCTAACTCTATATATTAGTTGTAAACTGTGGTTTGAAACTTTCTAACCAAAAAATATACTCTGATTATTGTGGCAGCTGTCCCAGAATATCTTTCAAGGATTTATCATTCATTTTTATATTGTGTTAAGATTTAAATTTGATATAATTATAGGAACTCTCCTTGGTCTTCCACTTCAAATTGACACTCCATGAATTGCCTGTCCAACATTATTATTATTATTGTTATTATTTTGTATAGGGAGGGAGAGACACATATTTCCCCCAAACACTGAAGATTGACTTTTAAATCAATGACCTGCTGGCAAGGGATGAGTGGGATTCTCTTCTCTTGAAGCATCAAATTAGAGTTTCCAAGATCATCAGAGAACACTAAATCATTGGCAGAAATTGATGACCTCACCAAAACTAGTCATCTCAACAGCTCATTTCAACAGTACAGTTATAGGTGCCAACAGGTTCAGGAAGTGCTATGTTAAGAGTTAAGTTTTGGGGAAATGGAGATTTTCTACAGCCAAGATGACCTCTTTAGGGATACTGGTGTGTAGAGAGGGGCTAACTCTTGCCCAGTTTTGAGCACTTGTCCCAACCAATGACATTAAATTCTGTTCAGTGGTGAATCCAGTGAGAAATTTGACTGTTTGAAAATAACCTAGCTCTCCCTAGAAGTATGGCCCATGATATAAGAGGTTTTATTTCACCCAATCTCCAGACCACACTGAGATTTGGAGTGTGGCTCCAAACATAGCTGTATCTGTTGTGGGAGACAAGGACAAAATTAAAAGGTCAGGAGCTTACCAAAAGGTATCAACATATTTTGGCAAGAGAATGTAGCTCTCCATGGGAGGGATAGAAGTCCTGAGACAAGTCATTTGTTTTTTTGGAGAACTGCACCTGCAAAGGAAGAAATGGGTTACTTTTTGCCTAGGATATAAAGCAAATCACAATAAAGTCAGAATCTATGACCTATTATGCATGTAAAAAAATCAGTTGGGTAAAATTTAAATTCTAGGCATTAATTTCAGCAGCTCTTCAGAGGATGTTCACTTAACTTTATTTAACAAATGTGTTTAAGTATCTGAGCCATGTACTACGGTAAGCTGAGAAACAGAAAGAACAAGGGCATGAAAAGATAAATAATTCAATCAATACTGATCAAGTGCCATATTAGGAAAATGCTGTGAGAAATCCTGTACATGAATCCTGAGATCTCTGATGGGCTAAGGAATGATTTTTCTTCTCATAGGAACTAGAAGCTAACAGGTATGTCCATGTGCCCCTTGCCAGAGCTGAATTGTCTACCTGTGGTGAGGGAAGAAAAAAAGAAAGTTGGCAAAGCCATTTAAAGACCTTTTGTTGAGAAATCGTGCTTGCTGGTATTTCACATTTCTATAAATACTAGAGAAAGGCTTGTCCCTTTGCATCCCAAATAAGGCAATGGGAAATTATAATTGGATGCTACCATGGACACCCAGATTCTATCCAGGGGAATGTAAGTAGAAGTGATGAGAACACCCTCTCCCTGCTAGAACAACGTGTGGTGCTCCCCGTGGGGTTTGACTGTAGGCCCAGGGCAAAACAACACCACTTTTTCCAAGACAGCTTCACAAACCCTGAGCTGCAGAAATACATGCGCATTGAAAAACCTCACGTGCAGCTGAGGGCTGGCAACATTACAAGGGCTGTCTGGGGGGTACTTAGCATTGTGGTTGATGGGGCATAAGGAGAAAGTATAAGCCTTTAGTTTCTCTGTTAATGTCCTGCAATTTCTGTCTCATCAAGATCCAAAAGAATCCAAGGATGGTCTTGCCCACAGGTAGCACTTATGATGGTAAAGCACCTGCTGAGATTGGGGGTTTACAAAAATGAATAACAGCCCTCTTCTAAGGGCACAGTCAATACATACCTAACAAGAAGGCCAGGCACATATATAAGAGTGGAAAATCTAGTAAAAATAATAATAACACAAAGCAGGATTTTGGTTGTTATTTAAAAAATAAAAAGAAACACATCGCACTATTAGAAAAAAAAAAGGAGGGAGAGATTTCCTCTAAGATATTTGAGAAAAAATTAATAATCACTGAGTTTTGAAATTAAAGTTTTTCTAATATGTATTTTCAAGAGTGATACAAAAACTAGGAGTAAGGCAAAATGGAATAAGTGGTATTTTCTACCTGTTATGTAGTAAGCCAGCCTACAGGTGTGTGCTTTAGGTCTCTCATCTATAAATCCAACAAGATGGAGCCCAAGATGGAAACAGCAATTTCCTTTCTGCTTAATGGAGAATTCTCATGTGGATGACTAAACTGATGCCAGTATGGTGTTTTGAGATCTTCAGCAGAAATAGGGATGAAAACACGTTATATTATTTATTCTTTTGTAAACAACATGCTTAAGGAGCACTGAAATTTTTTAAATGTTATGCTAGTCTGTGTATCTGCAATAGGAAAAATGGTTACTCTGATGTACTCTGTTTTATATGAACAAATTTGCATTATATGAGATCCTAGGATCTTTAAAATATACTTTATAGATGGCATAATATTTAAGGCTATTTTATTAATTTCGATAGAAAATAAATTTTCAATATAGATAAAATTATGAGTAGACACTTCACTTAAGAAGATGGTGGTGGCACAATAATAATTAAAATATCTTGTATTTTCAAGAAGCCAACGGAGATGAGGTAAAAAGTCTCCAGCAAATTAATGCAGTGAGACTCTGTAGTAGACACATCTACAAATGAATGTAGCAGCCAAGGAGGAAAAGTAACTAGAGCTACCAAAAGATTCAGGAAAGAGTTTACCAAGAAAGTGATATTTGAACTGGATCTCATAGACAGAGTTTTCTGTGTTTAGGTTCTGGGGCAAGGACAGACCAAGCAGATTACCCTACAGGTGAAAGTTCAGAGATGTCAAAGAAGTCACAGAATACATGCAAAATGTTGCACATGGCTGGAGCTTAGGTTGGGGATAAGTTGGGCAATGACAGCTAAATAAGAGACCAATGCTCTCATTGCATGGATACTCAGTCTTTTCTTTCAATTATTATTTTTATGGCACCCAAGCTATTTTTTTCTAAGAATATTTGCATATGGACTCATTTTAGCCATGATTTTTCAACTGCTCTAGTTTACATGACAGTTTGAAATGGTGTCCTACATAGTTCACTATCTAAGGATCCAAGCACATATATTTACTTCCCTTATACATAGTTTACCCAACTTCATAGTTTATCCACAGGCTTAGTTTCAAGGTGATTAATTTGGCACAGCCATCAGCCACTGAATGCTAATTATTTGCACTGCCTCCAAGGGGCTTTGTTACTGCATATTTACAACAGACTTTCTGTTCAATAGTATAGCAGATATCACACATTAGTCGCAACAAAGAGATAGGATACTTAATTTTTAGACTCAAAAGTTCAAAACTAATTTGGATAGAACAGAAATTTAATGAGGTCACAATGAAGTGCAGTTGCTTCCGAGCCATCAATGACACACTTATCTAGACTTAGCTGACTCACAAATATCAACGCTTCATCAGAAGGGACTTCATATCAACACATTTATATATTATTACCAAGTCGTAAATTCCAAGATTGAAGATAATGCAATTAATATTTGTTGAGTGAGTCATATTTGCCAGGCACTGCTCTAGGAGATGGAGATACAGCAGTGAGCAAAACGAAGTCCTAGCTCTAAAAGACATGGGTTCCATGCAGGGGAGACTGCCAGAATGTACATGCACCCATACGTACATACACAAAATGGGGTAAGGAGAATAGAGAGTGATGAAGGTATGGATACTATGTTCTGTTCAAGATCAGGGGAGGTCTCCTCAGGAAGGGAAGACCTGAAGTGTGGGAACATGCCAAGCAGCAGAAGCTAAGGTCGCGTGGTGTGGACTGCCTAAAATGTTGGGGGACCAGGAAGGAGGCTGGTGTGACTGGAACAGAGTCAGGGAGGGGAAGGTGGTAGAAAGGATATCAGAGCAACAGCAGGGGCCAGGTCATAGAAAGCCTGGTGGGCTCTGGTAAGGACTTTGGATTTGCTCTGAGTGAAATGAGAAGCTCTTGGAGGGTTATGAACAAGGAAAGGTATGATCTAATTTATGTTTTAAAGTGATCACTGTGGCTAGTATGGAGAGAAGAGACTATGGGAGACGAGGGTGGAAGTGGGGAACTATTGCAATAATTCAGGGAGATGAAGGCAGTTTTGTCTCCGGTGGTAGTGGTGGAGATGTGTAGGAGATTAAAGGGCTTGGTTGTGGATCTGTTTAAAGGCATGAGAACTTGGGAGGAGGGCTTTGATCTGCTTTATTCTCTTCTGTATCTGCAGGTTCCAGAACAGTACCAGGCACATAGTGGGTACTTGATATTTTCATAATATGGAGTGAAGGTAATGGCTGGGGAGAGAAAGAAGGAGTCAATGATGGCTCCAAGATTTTTGGCCTGCACAACAGCAAAGTAGAGATGACACTTGTTGAGATGGTGCAAACTGAAGAGGAACAACTTTGGGGGTGGGAATGGAGAGTTTGGTTTTGGCCTTGGCAAGTAGGTGGGTGGACGTAAAAGTCTAGAGTTCAGACTCTACAGTTCTACAGATAAGGATTAGGATGAACATTTGGGAGTCTACAAAATACAGACAATATATAAAACCATAAGACTGGATGATTTCACCGAGGGAGTAATATAGATAAAGAAGAGAACCAGGCTCCCTGAGGAACACCAACATATTGTGGTAGCAAGGATGATGGAGCATCTGAAAGGAAAAAGCAACCAAAGCAGGAGGAGGAGGAGAGCCAGAGAGGGCTGGCCCAGTAGGAAGAGAAATGGATCCATCATTCAGGAGGGCACCCCAGCTGTGCCAGTGTGGTGACAGGTGACATCTAGACTCGATCATGGGATGATTATTGTTATCTTTACAATAGAGAAGCATAGAAGAACAAGTGGGAGAATTGAGTAGAGAAAATTTTGTGAAGATCTTTTTCTTTTTTTTTTTTCCTGTCAATAGGAAAAAAAAAAAAAAAGAAACAAAGTGGTAACCTAATGGGAAGGTGGGCAAGGGAATGGTCCAGTAACAAGGAAAAACCTGATGACCTGAGAGAGCTAGATAAAAAGACAGTGTCAGCTGACAATACAATAGTTCGTGAATAATACAAAGTAAATATTGAAACAATAATCCTTTGAATCTCATCTTTCTATTTGACTTTTATCACTGAAACAAAATTGACTTCAAATACACTTGAGGATTGATTCCCTCCAGCAATACCCCTAATTGTAAAGTGTGTTCTTTCCCATGCAACACTTAAGCAGCATCATCTTACCCTTCTTTCTCCTCCTGTTCTTCTTTCTCCCCCTCCTCTTCCCCTCCCCCTCCTCCTAACATAGGTCAGAACTGAATAATCCACCTGAGCTCATTTGGTGAGTTCACTGGTCGCCAGTCTCTCCCTCATCCCACTTGTGTGCCTCTGGAGCAGCTGCCTCCTTTGCTGGGGCAATGGCCTGTCCTCCAGACCTCCACTTCCAGGTCCTTACACTCAAAAAGGCAGAGGAAACTTTTTTTATTACTACTCCTTAACAGAGAGAAACCTCATAATTATCACCCAGAATCAAAAGCTTGGGAGGCTGTTAAATTGTTGCATAGTTTTACTGAATCTACTATGAATGATGAATTATTTAAAGCCAAGTAAATTGCTATGGAAATTTAAAAATTCATGCTATTATTATTTCTGAAATTCTGGCAGCAGGATACCTAAGCATATTAATTGGGATGGTTCTATCAAATAAACTCATCATGCAGAGAAGGCAATAAACCTTAGGATATTTGGGAAATTAAAATCTAATGAGAAAGCATCTTCAATTTAATTCATTCAACTGAAGCTTACCTTGTTCAAGGCACCATGACGAGTTGCATGAAATATACAATTGAATGAGAAGTACTTCCCATCATTAAATAAGGAAAAACCAAAAATAAGAATCAAGTATATTATTTTTTACAGTGACCCCAGCCCTCAACACACCACACACACATGCACACACACACACACACACACACACACCAAATTAATTGTTCTCCAAATACATCAAATATTTTCACATGTAGTGCTTCTGCACAGCCATTCCAACTCTCAAAGCACCCCTCCTCTGATTCCCTGCCTTTGAAATGCCACTCGTTCTTCAAGGTTCAGCTTCCTGGGAACTTGTGAATCTCTCTAATGAGCATTAATTACCCTCCTCTTTGCAATTGGACCACTGTACTATAAATATGTACATATCTGCTCACCTCATCAGTCTGAACACTTTGAAGACAGGCATCATATCTTATTATACTTGAAATCCTCTCAGTGTCTAGCCAAGTGCCTTACCCATAAGAATGTAACATAGTTTTATGGAACTAAACTGTTTCATTGATCATCAGCTTGAGAAAGTTCAATCAAGGACAAAAAAACCTACCTAATTGCTGGTGTCCCAATAACACTGGCTAGAATTCATTGGACTTAATCTGTGCCAGGACCTATGATAAGAGCTACATATACAGTATGTCTAATCATTACTTTAATCTTTACAAAACTCCTTTGAGATATATCTTATTAAACCTCTTTTAGAGGTGAGAAAACTGCAACTCATAAATGTTACTTATTGTGATCAAACTCCTACATTAGCAAGGGGCAAGTCTGAACCTGGTCAAGGTCCAAATCAAATCAGATTTGACTCTAATTTTATCCAACTCAGAGTCTGTGCTTTTATCCACTATGCAAGTTGCCCTAGCACCACCCCACAGCCATCTGCTTCCTGCCATCGCAAGAGACAGGAAGAGCTTGTCATTTATTGAATGCTTACTCTGTGCCAAGCATTGTGCAATTGCTCAATGGCATAGACTTAAAGAGGCTTAGAGTGTAGCTTAATTATCCACCATAGCATAGTCAGTAGTGGCAGAGCTGAGCTTTCTGCCCTGGACTGTGCTCCTAACCGGACGTTATGATGAACCTTTCAGACGGTAAGACCCGCTTGAGCCAGAGCCCTCAATGCTCACTGACTCCCCTTTGCAGTTATTTTCACTGGTCCTAATGCCAGCTTTTCAGCAGTTTTCCAACCCTTACATCAGTTGCCTTTAGTCCTCTTCTTTCCACCTTTCTTCCTACAGCCCAAGGCTCCTCTTCTCCAAATGCAGGGAGGCCAGTCATGGGGACATCCAAGGGGGAATCTCTGAGGGATCCAACCCAGAGGAAGTTATCCCTCCTGAGCACACACCTCTCCCTCCTCCCTGCCCAAGTCACAAAGAAACTGAAACTTTCTCCCCTCCTCTCTTTCCCCAGATTGTCCACCTTTATTTACCCTGTTCCTCCTGCCCATAGATTTCCTTTATGTTGAGTTTTTTAAATTTTACTCTTGCAAGATTTATTAGAGCAAGTTGGCAGATGCTGCCCCTCCCATAGTACATTTTTCTTTGCTGGGGGCAAGTGGAGAAATCGGAGTGGGAGGTGAGTCAGAGTGAGGAGTTGGTTGCCCTCAACGAACACAAGGAATGTGTTACCTGCCCACAGGGGACCCTCAGATGAAGAGCAGGATGGAGACCGCAGGGAGCTAATTCTGATGCCTCAGATCAGGAAAGGTTGGATGCCGGGGAGGAGGATTTCAGACCGGGTTGAAGGGCAGATGCGCCTAGAGGGTAGAGTGAGCCTGGAGTAATGAGATAGTACAGGGAAGGGAAAAGGAATGAGTCACTATTTGCTGGCTGTGAAAGTTGATGATAGAGGGAACAGCATGATATGAGCAAAGGGTAAGACAAAAGGGAGCAGATTGATATCGAAGAGTAAATTGTGCAAACAAGGAATTTAAAACACGTTTTACCCAAAATGATCCCCAGTATCACAAGAGGGAGTTTAAGTGTCCTCTTTGCTCTTTGAACACTTTATGTAGCTTGCAGTCATTTAATTGGCCAAATTATTGAATTATACATGGACAGAGAATCACACTTATATTAATGAATCTCTGCTTTTTAAAAAGTCTTTCTTAAACTGAAAAGTAATTGAGATATTTAAATATTAAGATTTAGTCCAATCGAAAGGCAGAACAGTTCCAAGTGATCACAGTTAACAACTTGAACAAATGAACTGCACGTTGAGCTTCCAAGCGGAGTACATTTTAAGAAATTACATTGCTTATCGTTTATATGAAAGGTGACCTTCTTTAATTGTATTCTTAATCATTCGTGATTTTTTCTGCTTTAGAGACACATAGTTCAAGCTTTCAAAAAAATTTAATGATTTTTAGTAATTGCATTTCTCCTTCCAGTTTGATGAGATTCACTGGAATCAACATTGTAGAATGTTATCAAATGCCTATTAAGTGAGGGGTGTTTCTGTCTCTCACAACTCTTCTGGCAGCACCTGCCTGCATGTTTAGGGCTTAGCAGCATTTTTTACAATTCTTTCCTCTCACTGCTCAGAATATCATTCTTCTCTTCCCTCTTGGTCTGCCCTGTATTCTCTATATTTCAGTTCATTTCTTCTGTGCTGACTCAGAAGTAAAATGCAACCCTTTGTTTGTTCCACTGCTTCCTATCATTCCTGTGTGTCGTGGTGTTTCTGCTGCTTTGCTGGAAGTTCTATGGGCGAAGTTCCTCTCTCTGAAGCACTGTAAATCCTTTAAGAGCACTCAGTTTAATTATCTCCAATTAATTTATGTCTTTTATCCACTAGACTGTAAGTCTCCTAAGAGCAGAAACTGGATCTTTTATCTTTGCATCCTCTGTCACTAGAACAGTGTGTGTCTCACAGAAGGTGCTCAGTAAACACTTGTCAAGTAAATGCATGAATCTCGAGCGAGAGGACTTAGATCGCGTTGTCTCCCTGCCATTTCGTCATCTTGTGAAATGGACAAACCATTTTGCCTTTTTCAACTGTGTCCTCATACACTGAATATAATAATACCTTCCTCTTCAAATGATTTTATTAATTTAAAAGAAGCTGTGTAAAATGCTTTTTATATTATAAAGTATATATGCATGAATATGTTATTGTATGAACTCTAAGGTTTGCTGCTGAAAATGTTATGGGGACAGTTCCAGCAATGGTTCTCAACCTAGGGTGATTTTGCCCCCCCAGGAGATATCTTATAACATCTGGAGGCATGTTTGGTTGTCACATCTGTGGGGGTAAGGTGTGGGCTACTGGCATGTAGTAGGTGGGGGCCAGCGACGCTGCTACCCAGCATGCAATGCACAGAAGAACACTATAACAAAGAAGTATCCAGCTCAATGTCAATAGTGCTGAGGTTGAGAAACTCTGGTTCAAACTTAAAAATACATGATAGGCAAACACTTTCCTTAACATATTTGCCACTAGAGAATTGTCTGAGTTTTAGCTTTTTCATACGTAAATAGGGGTCATCATATTAATTTACTTATACTATTAGAATAACTCCCTACCTTTCATAATATAAATGTGTTTTCTTACTCCCCATGTAGCCTCTTAGAAACAATAATCTACATATGGTAGATACTTCTGGTTTCCTCTTCTTCCAGGCACACAGTAAACTTGCCCATCCCCTGTATATGTAGATAGGTCTTCTTGCCTAGTTCTAACCAGTGCCTGTGAATAGAAGTGACGTGTGTTACTTCTGGGCTAAAGCATTTAATGGCTGGTGCAGCCTGTCCTGCCCACTCTTTCCCTGGCTCAGTGACTACGGAAGCAGCTGCTGAGATGGTGACACCACAAGATGGAAGCAGCCTCTGGATTCCAGAGCGTCACGTGGTGGACATAGAGATATGCTCAAATCCACACTGGATTTTACATGACCAAAAAATAAACCTTTTCCAGTTTCAGCCACTGCAATTTGAGGGTTGTTTCTTAATGAGGTTTAACAAAGACCCACCTGATCACTGCACTACCTGAAAGGGAGCACAATTTTGATTGTATTGAACACTTTGTACTCAAGTGGAACAATTTCTAGGATAGAACAGGTACTGAAAAATATCTTAATGCCTAATTGGTGGAAGAAAGGAAAAGGAAATTATCGGCCTAGTTTTTTTGCTTTTCAGAGTATCTCTGTCCAATTATGACTGGTATGCTGGGTCTGGCCTCATGGTTTTGTTTTCAAGGGTCAGAGTCTAGAAAATTTTGACTAAGGCATTTTGTGATATATAATCCTTCAACCACTAACACACATTTAAATAATGTGCAGCAAATCTCGAAATTCCCTTGATCTTCTCACTGACCCCAAATGCCATAACCACATACACTGGACACTGCACTGAGGACACTTTCTGGTCTTTGGCTACAAGGAAACTCATAGGTCAATTAGTTAGGCGTTCTAGGTCATTTGTTGTCACTGTTTAGCAGGGTTGACTTTGCAAAGCTTGCCCTCTTGAGGCCAAACAGCTCTAATTCACAAGTTGTTATACTTGAATAATAAAGAAAAATTAGTCTGCTTACCCCTTTTAATCTATCAACTGATGAGGGCCGGAATCTGCAGCACTGCAGAGTGGTGAAGGGCAGGGACTCTGGAACCAGATGTCTGGGTTCGTGTCTGGGACTTACTACCTCCCATCTGTGGGCCTCCTTTCCCTTATCCAGAAAATATGGATAATATTATAAAAGTGCCCATATTACAGGGCTGTTTGGGTAAATGTGTTAATACATGTATAGGGCTTAAAAAAATATTGGCCACACAACAAGTGTTCAAATAAGGCGAACTAATATCATTTATAGTGATCGTGAACTAGTATCTACATGATTTCCTTGTAGTGCTATAGACATTAACTAGACAAGCAGCTGCTATTATTATTATTATTTTCTTTTTCTTTCTCTCT
>NW_012150618.1:4320304-4323153 GCF_000956105.1 Propithecus coquereli | reverse complement strand
TTTTGCTTTAACACCTCATCATCCTTTTCCCCCGAAATACAAATACCATCTGTAGACTCTCTGGCTTCCCAGAAAGTTGGTGGCCAACAGGCCTATTCATTTTAGTTTGTTCAGCACAGTGAAAGCCCCTTTCTAAACATCTAATTTCTAATAGGAGATCATCTAAGAATCGCCGCAAAGCTGAGCGGAAGAAGCACAGCCTCAAAGAAGGGAGTCCGCTGGAGGATCTAGCCCTTTTGGAGGCACTAAATGAAGTGATACAGAACACTGAGAAACTGAAAGGTATATTCTCAATACTTATGATGATTTTTTTTTTTTTTTATAGGGTCTCACTCTGTCACCTGGGCTAGAGTGCAGGGTGTCGTCATAGCTCACTGCAACATCAAACTCCTGGGCTCAAGTGATCCTCCTGCCTCAGTCTCACGAGTAGCTGGGACCACAGGCACCCACCACCATACCCGCTAATTTTTGTGGTTTTTGTAGAGACGGGGACTTATTGTGTTGCTCAGGCTGGTCCCAAATTCCTGGTCTCAAGTGATCCTCCCACCTTGGTCTCCCAAAGTGCTGGGATTAGAAGAATGAGACACCACACCCGACTGCGGCTGTTATTCTTAAAGGGGCTACATGCTTTACCAACTAACAGCTCAAACTGTATTTGAAATATAAAATTAAAAGTTCAAGAACATGACTATAATCTATGTTGAAACCTTCCAAGTCATACAGTTCTATACAAAAGTGCCCATAAAACCATGAAGACATTCCCCTGAAGACATGAGCCTCTAAGGTGTCTAAATAGTCACATCTTTTCAAATTACGTTCTTGAATGAGTCAGGCAGAAAAGAGGTATTTATTAGATATTCTTTCTCCCATCTTTTCTATTTCCTTTAAAAATTTCTGGGTAATTGAATAAACATTCTAACGACTAGTTTAGAAAATCATATTGCAGATTTTTAAAAAAGCAGATAAATTGATTCAAAAATGGCCTTTGGTGAATCCAAAGAGTATATTCAATGTGATGGAAGAATAAATTGTAAAATTGAATATTGTACATTGTCTGGAATATTTTGTCAACTAGTTCTGGGAAGAAATAATTTTGGAAAATGCCTCCTGCCTCCACAAATTGTGGGGCCTCCACAAAGAGCACGCAATATAAAATGCAATCTCCTGGACTGAGAAGAGATTATAAGTTGTATTTGGCTCTCTGGTATCGTGAATATCAGGTTATCCTGCACAATGCAGAAACAGAAGGCAATAAACAGAATTGTCAAACTGGCTAGAATTTCATTAATATTTTACCAAGCCGTTCTACATTAATTGTTGCAAATTATATGTAATAAACATGGAATTAAAATTAAAACAGTTAAATAAGAATACATGACCTATGGAAAAACATTGCAAAATTTAATTGCCTGATACATTTAAAATACTGAATACATAGATAATTACTTAAAATAATGTTACTAATAGGGGCATTTTGCTGCTTTTTTTCGTAATCGTATTACATTACTATAGACCCTTAAGAAAAATGAAAGGTTGATAATTTAAGCACAAAATTTTGAGAAAACACACATACACTGCGACAAACTTGGCAGGTAGCACAGTACTAGGTATTCAATGGCTTCTTAAAGTAAGATTTATTTTTAGCATATTTTATACATTTGTAAAATGTACTGCCTATTTATGAATATTCTCTATATATCACTTTGTACAGAAAGAAGGGCATGTATTTTAACTCCAGTTAAAGCTGAGAAAATGGAGATTGGAGAAGTTGTGACCTGAGATCACATGTGAAGTAGCAGAGCCAGAAATTGACCTCAGACCACTTCCTCTAAATCTTGGCCCCTTTTCCAACTCAAAGATCACAAAGTTGATCAACACATAAAGACAAGTGGTAAACCCAGGTCTTGGAATAGAGTCTAATGCTCATTCAATATTCACTCAGCAAATATTTAATGAGTACCTACTACAAAGACACTGAGTGTTTATGTTACAGTGAAAAAGACTGAGTCCCCGCCTAGAGTGGGACATAGAGTACTAAATGTACGTGATAATACAGTGTCGACATGACTAGCACAACACACAGTGCTAATGGAGAGGAAAAGATGGGTATCCAGCCTAAACTTGCGGGAGTGGAAAGAGAAGGTGGTATTTAATATTTAAACCAAGAGCTCAAGGCTATTAGGAGACCTATGAGTTCCATGCAAATGCCCTGAGATAAAAGAGAGCATGACATCTTAGGAAAACAGGATGAATTTCAGTAATGATCGGTAGAGATAGTATGAGTGGGAATGGGGTTGTTGAGAAACAATAAATGTCATCTTACAAAGTTTAGTCATACTGAGTTTTGTGTGGAGCCACTGATGAGTTTTCTTTTTCTTTTTCCTTTTTTTTTTTTAGCTTTATTGAATTACAATTGATACACAAATGGCACATATTTAATGCACACATTTTGATGAGTTTGGATGTGTATATACACCCATGATGCCATCACCACAATGTACTAAATATATCCATCACATCTGAAAATTTCCTTGTGTTATTTTGCATGTGTATGGTTTCGTTTTGTTTTCTTTTTTGTAGGAACATTTAACATGAGATCTATCCCTGTATGATTTTTTTAAGTTCACAATACCAGATTATTAACTATAGGTGGATAAGACCTGAAACTATATAACTTCTTGAAGAAAATATACAAGAAAAATTTCTTGACATTTGTCTTGGCCATGATTTCTTGGATTTGGCACCGAAAGCACAGGCGACAAAACCAAAAATAGACAAGTGGAACTACATCAAGCTAAAAAGCTTCTGCACAATACAGGAAACAATCAACGGAGTGAAAAGGCAACCTA
>NW_012150618.1:4298633-4318754 GCF_000956105.1 Propithecus coquereli | reverse complement strand
TATCGTATATGGGGAGGCCATCCTTAAGTGTTTTAGATATTAACCCTTCATCAGATAGATGGTTTAAACATATTTTATCTCATTCTTTCAGTTGCCTTTTCACTCTGTTGATTGTTTCCTGTGCTGTGCAGAAGATTTTTAGCTTAATGCAGTTCCACTTGTCTATTTTTGGTTTTGTTGCCTGTGTTTTTGGTGCCAAATATAAAAATTATATAGTATTGATATTTTCAAACATGTAAGGACTCAAAAATATTTACTTTCAAAGTATCTTTTCTCAGGAAGTTATTAAGTGATACGATATGCTCTAGTAAGATGAGGTAGAGTTAGGATTCAAGAAATCAAAACTCCAATGTATAAAAGAAGTGAAGAAAACTCTAGAATGATGGGGAAGGAAAATTCCAGAACAATAGCTGTGTTAATCAGACTAAAAGCATCCAGTCCAAATTAGAGCAGGACATTGAAAGGTTCAAGGAAGGAATCTCTCCATGGAAAATAATGAAGCTCGTAGTTTACCTCATATACTTGACAATTTTGTGAGGTATTTTATGGTCTTTTGGAGAGTTTGGGGAAGATTTCAGAATAAGAACACAGAACATAAAAAAGCGAAATGTGACTATTACTATTACTTACTGAGAAAAGACAAGATCCCTTTGAAACAAAGACTGAGGTTTCCATCTACTACACGTTATAATGTTTTTTACTTCACATTTGAATTATGCATACTGCATGTATTAGTTTGGATTACTTCAGAAGCCAATTAAAGGTTAATGTTTTAAGTGTAAGTATAATAGTTTATTTGGGAAATAAAGGAAACTCTGGTAGAGGAAAGGGGAAGTGATGGGGAAAAAAAGAACTTACAAAACAAGACGGAAACCAAAAAGTAACTTCAAATGTCTTCCAGGCTACATAAAGCTTAATATTATAAACCTACTTTTTTTCAATCACCATTATAATTTTGATATTTCTCCATGTGTTTGGGTGGTATTTCATTAATTTTATCCCCTGTATATTTTCCCACCATATAACTAAATCACAGTTTATTTATTCATTCCTCTTAAATGAAGAATAATCAAGTTGTTTCTACTTTTCCTCTATTACAACCAATGATACAATAAATATTTTTGTACATTACTTCTTGGGAACAATTGTAACAAATTTTTAAGTGTTAACTATAGGCACAATTTTGTGTAGCATATCCCTAGAACTTATTAGTCTTGTATAACTGAAACTTATGCCCATTCATTAGCAATTTTCCATTTCTCCCTGCCCCTAGACCCTGGAAACCAACATTCCACTTTCTAAGTCTATGAGTTTGGCTATTTTAGATACCTTATGTAAATGGAATCATGTAGTATTTGTCTTTCTGTAACTGGCCTATTTCTCTTATCATAATGTTGTCAAGGTTTATCCATGTTACTGCATATTGTGGGATTTCCTTATTTTTTTTTAAGGCAGAATAATATTCCATTATATAGGGATGGTTATTATATATTTAAAAAAAGACAACAAGTGCTGGTGAAGATGTAGAGAAATTGGAACTTTTGTAAACTCTTGGTTGGAATGTAAAATGGTGCAGCTACTATAGAAAACGGTATGGCGGTTCCTCAAAAAATTAAAAATAGAACTATCATATGATCCAGTGATCCCAGTTTTGGCTATTTATCCAAAAGAATTGAAATCAGAATCTCAAAGAGATATTAGCACCCCAATTTTGATTATAGCACAATCCATAATAGCCAAGGTATGAATCTCAAAGAGATATTATTACTCCAATTTTGATTATAGCACAATCCACAAACCCTTAACACTCAAGTCTGATAACCATTAATTTAAACCATTACCCTGCTTTTAGTTTGAGAACCATTTATCCAACCTTTTATTCTGCCTTTAGCTGTGACCATTTCTAATTTAAAATTATTTACAGCATATGACTTTTAGCACCAAAATTCTAAAGTTAGTGGAAATCCAGGAAGGCTAAAGAAGAAGGGACAGGTAAAAATCTACGGTATTATGTACCTATAGAACAAAATGCTGCACTTATGGCAAGAATTGGAGGATTTCCTCTTTACTCAAGCTGGAGAAGGGTTTGGAAGGGCTCTGTAATTGGGCAAACATAAAAGCCACGTGCTGGTTGGACATATTTCCTTAGAGACACATCCATGATTTTTCAATAGTTATTCTAGGAAAGGTTTTACTCCTACCTTGACTTCTAAATTTTAAAACGCCTCCACCTCTGAAAAACACTTTTCAATGATTGTCAATTAGAGTGAGGGTGGCAGGGCAAGCCACTGCTTTAGTTTATTTAAGGAAGCTACCAGAGGATAACAGCTCCAGGTGTTTCTAAATATTAAGGCAATAGGGTGTATCCCTCAATTTTATAAATATAGAAAGCAAGACAAGCTTTCCTATGTTTCTTCTTTAAAATAAAATCCGACAATACCACTACTTTTCAATCAGTTTCCTAGGATTTATCTTAGAGACTTTACATCTGTTCCAAACACTACCAGCTGAAGGTTTAAAAAGGCTTTCTTGTTAGGGAAGTAAAATAAGATGACTTTAGAGACCCTGTGTCTTCTTTCTTAAACTTACTCCTTCATTTAAATACTAAGGCCGGCCAGGTATGGTGGCTCACACCTGTAATCCTAGCACTCTGAGAGGCCAAGGTGAGATGATCTCTTGAAGTCAGGAGTTCCAGACTAGCCCAAGCAAGAGTGAGACCCGCCTGTACCAAAAATAGAAAAAATTAGCAGGGTATGGTGGCACACATCTGTAGTCCCAGCTACTTGGGAGGCCGAGGCAGGAGGATCTCTTGAGCCCAGGAGTTTGAGGTTGCTGTGAGCTGTGATGATGCCACTGCACTCTACCAGGGGTGATGGAGCAAGACTGTCTCAAAAAAAAAAAAAAAAAGAAAGAAAGAAAGAAAGAAAGAAAGAAAGAAAGAAAGAAAATACTAAAGCGTTATCATTTTTAAAATATATATTTTTAAATAATATAATTATATTTATTTTTGTTGTATGTATTTAAGATATAAAACATGTTTTGATATATACAGGGAAATAGTTTCTATAGTTAACCAAATTGACATATCCATCATCTCACAGTTACTCATTTTTCTAACGGTAAGAACACCTAAATTCTACTCTCTTAGAAAGTTTCTAGTTTACAATACAATATTATTAACTATAACCCTCATGTTGTACATTAGATCTTTAGACTTATTCATCCTACATAATTGCAACTTTATACCTTTGACCTACATCTCCCCATCTCCTCCCTATCCCTGCTCTGGTAACCACCACTGTTTCTATGTACTCGAACTCCACATATAAGTAAGATCATGCAGTATTTGTCTTTCAATAATGTATTTGGCTTATTTCACTTAGCACAATGTCATCCAGGTTTATCCATGTTGCAAATGGCAGGATCTCCTATTTTAAGGCTGAATGATATACCCGTGTGTGTGTGTGTGTGTGTGTGTGTGTGTCACCATTTCTTTAGCCATTCCTCTACAGACACTTTGGTGTTTCATCTTAGCTATTGTGAATAATCCTGCAATTAACTTGAGAGTGCAGATATTTTTATAGGTCCTGATTTCATTCCCTTTGATTCTATACCCAGAAGATGGATAGTTTGATCATATCTTGACACTGGCTTTAGCAACGATTTTTTGTACACCATACAAAAAGCCCAGGCAATGAAAGCAAAAATGGAATTTCATCAAACTATAATAAAAAGCTCCTGCACAGCAAAGAAAACAATTAACAAAATGAAAAAGCAACAAATTGGGAGAAAATATTTGTCAACCATAAATCTGATAAGGGATTAACATCCAAAAATATATAAGGAGCTCACACATTTCAATAGCTAAACAAAATAAAACAAAAATATCCAATTAATAAATGCGCAAAGGATCTGAATGGACCTTTTTCCAAAAAGGACATACGAATGGCCAACAAGTATAGGAAAGGGTGCTCAATATCACTAATTATCAGGGAAATGCAAATCAAAACCATGAGATAACAGCTGTTTGGATGGCTATTATCAAAAAGACAAGCGATGACAAATGTTGGCGAGAGTGAGGGGGGAGGGAACCCTTGCACACTGTCGGTGGGAATGTAAATTGGAACCGCCACTATGGAAAACAGGATGGAGGTTCCTCAAAAAGTTAAAAATAGAACTACCGTTTATCAGGGCTTGACAAATAGAGAAATGAAGACCAGAGATCCAAAACCCGAATCTATGTATCCAGGCTTGTCATTACCAGCAACTGATGGTACCCAGTGAAGGATAGACCCTGATATGGAGATTAATGCACTAGAATTTGGTGCTGCAAACATTTGATTGAGACAAATACCCTTAGTTAATTCAGCGTCATTCTGCCTCTCCCTTTCACGTCTAAAGTGGGCGGCCGGACACGAAAGGCGAGGCGTCCAGTTGCTGAACTCCCTCCGGGCCGAGTGGGGAAGGAGGTTGATTCCCAGGCCAGCAGTTTACAGGCCAGGGCGGGCCGAGGCCGAGCACCCCCAATCCCGGGCCGCGCCGGCTCAGGGCCCTCAGGCCTCTTCAGGCCGCCCGGATCCTCTGGGGCCCGCCAGGGGGCGGCCGGGCCTCCCTTCGCGCCGCGTCGGCCGGCAGGGGACGCCAGGGAGAGGAAGTGCCGGCGGCCTGGCCGGGCCTGGCCGACCCAGGCGGCGACCAGAGCGGCCTCTCGCGGGTCCTCCCCGGCTGACCCCGGCCCTGCCTCCGGCCCCGCCCCGGCCCGGCCGTCAGCGCCTGCGGGTTCCGGATCCTGTGACCCGTCAGGCGGCGTCGGCGGGCGCGGAGGAGGCCGGGCCGGCCTCCGGGGAGTTTCTGCAGCCGCCGGAGGCGCCGCGGGGAGCGCGCGGCGGGTCGGGGGCCGGCGCGGAGCCCGAGCGCGTCCCGGAGCCGCGGCGCCCATGGCCGGCGGGGGAGCCGGGGACCCGGGCAGGGGGGCGGCCGCCGTCGCCGCCCCCGAGACCCGCGAGCACCTCTTCAAGGTGCTGGTCATTGGCGAGCTGGGCGTGGGCAAGACCAGCATCATCAAGCGCTATGTCCACCAGCTGTTCTCGCAGCACTACCGGGCCACCATCGGGGTGGACTTCGCCCTCAAGGTCCTCAACTGGGATAGCAGGACGCTGGTGCGCCTGCAGCTGTGGGACATCGCGGGTAAGCGCGGCCACCAACTTTCCCACCTTGAGAGCCCGGGCCGCTGGCTCCTCTCTGCCTCCTTCCTTCTTTCCCTCCTCTGGCTGAACTGCCTGCCTGTGTACGTTTAGGAGAGAGAGGCCAAATCAAATGGCGAGGTGCGGATGGATGCTCGCTTTCTCCTGACAGGAGGTGAGGAAGCCACCGGGCCTTTCCAGGACTTTGAACTCTGAATAGTGACAAGTATATGATATAACGGTGAGACTTGGGGCGGCTGCTCTCATTTAGCCTTAACTGAAGTTCGGAGTGACTGGATGACTTCCCCAAAGTTGCATTCCTGGTTAGTGACACAACCAAAAGCAAAAGCCAGGTTCCTTTTCAGATCATTTTTCATCACTGGGATTGACTCTGAGACCTGCCTTTGTGAGGGAAACTCCATTCCACAAATACTTGCTCTCATTGTGAAGCCAGGTCACCGGGTGAAGATTTGGGGAAGCTTTTCTGAAACTCTTTCGTGCCTCACTCCCTAAGCTAACACCTAGCCCTATCCTTGGCCCGCTCGCCCCGCCCCAAATACATTGTTTCTCTCGCATCTGCTGCTTTCATTTGTCATTTTGGAACGGAAGAATTGATCTCTTTGAGGGGGTACACTTCTTGCTCTAATTTATGAGCATTTGAACTCTGGCTGGTGTGGTGGGTGGGATGTGGGCATTTAAAAAGATGCTAACTTTTGGAAAGGTTAATTATGGAAATGGTACCAAAAGTTACCTTGTTCAATCATTGCACGTGTTAAGAAACTGAGTCTGCAGTAGAGCATCCAGTGGGAGCTGGTTTAGGGTTGGAGAGTACCTTGGGTCACCTTTCATCCTACAGATCCTACACTGAAGCCCATATATACCTGGCTGATAGCAGAGTCTGGGAGGGTGGGGCACACATCTACTATCTGCAAAGCAGTGCTCTTTTCATTTATGTCTTGTTACAAGACAGAGTACTGAAGAATTGTAATCTATAACTCATTCATCTAAGAGCAGATTTCTCTACCTCAGATATGAGAATAAATTTATGCACATCAATGCTTCAGAGAAAGAGGGTAATCAGCCTTGGGCTCGATTTTTTTTTTTTTTTTTGGTTACCAAAAAACCAAAAGTTCGTTTGAAAAGTCATCTTTCGAAGCCAGAGGCTTTTTTCGAAACACTTCCTGCTGTTGCACAGAACACTAAGGAACAGTATTACTGCTTCTTGACAAGGACGTGGATTCTAAAGTTTGCTTTACCGTGTGACAGTCAACTTTCAAGAATCTTCAGTGTAGTTGAGGATTTCCACAAAGGTGATTTTAAATCCCTGCTTACAAGGGTGGTTGACTTTGCATTATTCTTTATGTAAACTATTCTAGTATTTAGCTATAAAATTACAATTGTGTCCCACTGCAGGTGGATAACTGTGAATAACTAGATTTTTATGGAACAGTTGTGTCTTTAAGCTTCGAAGTAAAATGCTTATATTTAGAGACTTGACAAAACAAGAGCAGGAGTAAGTTTTCTTCCTGGGTATCACCTCTTCTTTTTTCATCCTTCTTTAACAGGCCTCGATAGGCAGGAAGGGGACATATCCAATCTTTATCAGAATCTGGTATACATCCGCCTAGGTGGGATATCTTTGCACTTTTCACTAACCAAAGCTTGAGCTTTGCCGGGAAGGAAAGCAGAATTTTAAGATCTCCAAAAGGGATTTCTGGATGTCAGATACTGTAGTAGGTACTGTTGTACCATTCAGCAAGTACATGCCAGCAATTAAAGTAAGAGGTAAACTTATGAAGTAATTAGAAATTATTAGGCTCACCTTATAAGTAAGATTTTTCAGAGATGGAATCTTAATATAAAGAAATTGAGAGACAAAAATAGCCTAGTTTTAGCCTGAGGTATGGGGAGCTACATCATTATGTTTGGTTTGAACATTTGAGCTACTAGTGAATCCTGGTTCATACCATTTGAATTAAGTAGTAATGATGTAGTGAAGGCAAACTGAAGGCTGCTCCAAAAATTTCCCCCATGGCTAAACATATTTGCCTTATGTAGTAACAAAGTTGGATTGTATTTAATTCTCAAAGAACAGAAATATTCCTTGATTGCAAAACAGTAGGTGGAGCCGGCCACTTGCTATGACTAACTTAAGGTGTGATGATATTGTTACTAGTTAGATTTTATTTTATTTTTTTTCCTCTTTAGTGGTGGGCAAGGCAGTGAAGAAATTATGTCAACAATCTTTATCCTTAGAAGGTTTTGTCAAGTGTGACAGGTTAGAAATGTTGAATGTTTTCTGTAAATGTAGCCAAGCAGATTTAGCTAAACTCTTTAAGTTAAGAACCATGTGATTCTCAGGTATAGGCCTTAATGAATCTTTTCTTATGTCATTGAAGGAATCTTGCTTTAAAATACAGATGGAGTTTAATGCAATGTTTCTGTAAGACAATTGTAGTCTCTTAATTCATACCTGCTTTGAGAGTGGTGCTCAAAACATAACTGAAATAGACTAAAATATTGAAGTCTTTGATACAATTTTGAAGAGATCTTAAAAAATGCACAGTAAATTAAGATATAGCAAGAGATGTCTCCAATCTTCCTTTTAATGCTTAGTATAGATAAAGTAGTATTTAGCTTACTATTAATAGTAAGCTTATTGCTTATTAGCAACTGTAGACTTTTCCAGGCAAGATGAATGACTGGTCTAGGTCAAATCTTGAAAAAAAAAAGTTGTCCATTTAATTCTAATATACTTTGGTCTTTATGTATTGACTGAAGTGATTTGCCTTTCAGGATTAAAATTTCTTTGTAAAAATCTGAATAAGTAACAAGTCCTTCAGGCCAACAGACAAATTGGAACAGTCTACTCTGAAATTCATGTAAATAATATTTAGCTAAGCATAAAATGCATTCTTGGAAGATATTATAAATTATATAAGCTACACCTAAATTGATTTTCCATTGTTTTGATTCCCATCCTAAAGTAGAATGTAGATCCTAACTTCTTTGTTCCATCTTGTATTTTGCCAATTATTAAACTAGTAATCTTCCCTTGCCTTTGTTTCATAACTCTCCTATAACCCTTCAGCAGCAAGAATCTGGAATATTACCTCTGACACTTTCCTGACCTTAAAAGTATCTATTAGTCAGGGATTAGTAATATTTAAGTATCTTCTAAATATGAAGAAGCAATGCTTTGAGGAATCAGTCTGTGTAGTTATTTGTAGTCTCTGTCTTAAACACAGAATACTAAAGTAAGTTTCCCCATGTTTATTGGTGGCTAATTACATACGAACTCATGTAGAAGGCGTTTCTATGGGTAAGCTGACTTGTACGGGCTTGCCATCCTCAGCCTTATTCAAGCTCAATTGCTGTGCTGAATCACTAGCAAAGCCTACTGTCCCATTTTACATCTTTAAATCTTTCACGGTTCCTGGGTCCTGAGTCTCCCTTGGTTGCATAGTCTAGGCTGTGCATTCGCAATTGTTCAGGCAGCCTTTTGGTCAGTGTAACAATGTATTTGTATTCCTGCATGTGGGAATTCCTCTGATAATGATATGCCTATCGTCTTTCCCTTTTGATATGTTACCATCCTTGGTTGCCTTAATTAGCCCACATAAGCTGAAAGTTGCTCAGGTTAGGATGGTAGAGATAGTCCAGCACTGATAGGAAGTTCTAAAACTTGCCTTTGCTCCCAGCTATTTGCCTAACGATTCTACCTTTTGGATTGAATGAATTACAGGCTTTTAGAGATCCTATAGTCTAAATGCAGAGAGGTGTAGTAACTTGACCAAGAAAACACAGATAACCAACGGCACTGTATGGAGACAGCTTTCATGACTCTGAGATAGGAAAACAGTAAGCTTTTAATATAGCTAGTTTTTGACTTACTAGTTTCAAAAGAGTAGCACAAATTATTTTCTAAATTTTCAAATGTTCTGGTTATCCCTAAATGAGTCATGTATTAATATATGTTATCCTGACCTTGCAATTTTCTTAAGCTTTCAATACAGAATTTTCAGTGATTCTCACACCATTTGAAAATGTACCCAGAATTGTGTTTTTATTCAGGCTATGATGAGGCCAACAGGTCGGGAGATGACTGCCATTGAAAGAGTTTTGTTACTCACCGTTCCCAAGAGTGGGAGCACGCCACACCCCACCATGCCACAGGGAAAAGCATCGGGGTTGGTCATGAGACAGGAGCAAGAGGAATTCATGGACTAGAGCCTTTATTGTGGTTTTTACAGGAAAGAATCGGTGAAGTAGAGTAGGCAAGCTAAGCAAATTTAGGATTGGCTAGTTTTAATAATTTCCATGGGCTCTGGGCTATAGGGTTGGTCTCTAATTGTCTGGTCCTGGCCCTGGGGTGATTAGGGGTAGGGGGATAGTATCCCAGACTGCAGGAGCCTAATGCCAGGAGGCAAATGGGAAGATATGGACTCCTGATTGGTTGGTTTGCATAACAAAGGTGCACTCCAAGGCAGGTCCTTGGCTTTCTCTAGAAATGAGATAACCCTGGGAGGGGCAGTTCTCCCCCAGGCCTGCAAGGCCACAGGATGTCAAAGAATCATGAATTACAGAAAATAAAAGACATGATTAATACATATTCCTAGGCACTCCCTAAAATAGGTTGAAACATAATAGAAAGTACTCTTCCATAGAAGGAAAATATGAAGGTTTCAGATTTATAGCCCAGGAATAGCATATCCTTAAAATAGTGAGGATTTCACACTTAATCAACACTTAAGTAATAGAGAGTGGGCCGAGTATACAAGTTTAAGGTGTCTTATGGCTGTAGAGATCTTCTCTTGGATGGTGAAAAGCATACATATAACTGGGAGGAGACTTCTGGAGGGTGAGACAAAAGATCAAGGAAAAGTTGCTTTAGAATTCTATTCAATTACATTTTCAAAAGATATTTGTACTTTTTGTGATTGAGTAGGCTAGAAACATGTAGTTCCTTCATTGTTCTTTAGAGAGAGTTAGAACCACTTGAAAATAAATGGATGGCAAGAGTTTCATTTAATGATCTAACAGAGTCTTTCTAGCTAACAGACAACCTCAACTCTCTTCTCTTTCACTCACTTTTATCCAGATATTTTCCGTAAGGATCTTATGCAGGGGTTTTTGATTGCTTCTTGATATTAAGCTAAATATGTCAAGGTTTTTTTAGGGAGATTATTTGGAACCTCCATCAGAATCACCTGAGGTTCTTTAAATGCAAATTCTTTAACATCAATAGAATCAGTAGATTTGGCATCATCTGACATACATCATGGTTTATCAAGGAGGAAGTTAATTGTCTCACGTATTAAGCCCACAATTGGGCAGTCCAAGACTGGTGAGCTGCACCAAAAAGTCTTCATGGACTTAGGCTGGCATTTCACCACTCAGCTATTCCTACGCTATATTTTTTGTCTCTGTGATCCAATCAAATAGACATGCCTAGCTACAAGAGCAGCTAGAAATTCTAGGGCTTCTATCTTAATCTGGGCGCATTGTCTTCCCAAATAAAATTCTGTAAAGGAATGTTGGGATAGACAACTAGCAATCCTCCATACCTATACCAAATCAGAATTCCTAGAGGAAGGGCTTGGAAATATGGAATCTATCAAGCACCGTAGGCGGCGATTCTGATTTATACTAAAATTGAGAATCGTTCTGTACTCAGCTTTGCAACACCCTACCAACACACTCATCTTCTCCCTACACTCCAAGAGTTCTCCACTTAGCCAGACACACCTTCCACTGTCCCCACTCTCTCAAACCTTCCATGACCCTTAAGTTTCTTTCTCAATTTCACAGCCTTTCCAGAGGGGGCATCATCTCCTCATCTGTGTGGCTATTTCAGGAACCTCTCCTTCAGTGTAGTGTATGGATACAAGAGTAATGTACAAGACAGAGACAGTATATTTTTTCTCTCTTGTTGGATACATTGTTGAAAAGGGAAAAGCCCAATATCTCACACTTTTAAGACTTTCAACTTTGGACAAAAATCAATAAGATATTTTTATTTGATTTCCTAATTTAAATTAATTAAAGTTAGCTGTTCCTTTTATAGTCAAAACAGAAGATGTAAATAGTTGAATAAGGCAGATGTTAGGCATTAACCACAATGCCACAAAAGTCCAGCTGTTTCAAATTAGAAAAAGGAGTAAAATCCAGTCTGAATTGGCATGTACCTGGGAAAAGGTAATTTTGAAAAAATTACTGCTTGGTGATACTGTTGCTACCATCTCAAAAGCAGTTTGTTTATTTTCCTTTTAGGCATTTTCCTCGTTTTTCTTCATTCAGTTTTGTTACCCTTTCACTTGACAAACGGGTTTATTTAATCTCAATCTCAAAAAGTGGTGAATGAGCAAACATGATGCTTTGTATGTGATTTAAATAGAAACTTTGCATATCTTTACCTAGAATATGTATTACTCTAAGTTGAAGCACATTTCCGGATATAAGCATAGAATCTTGGAGTTGGAAACTTTTGGTCATTGACCCTCCTACACTTGACATTTGTTAAAAGCTATTTTCTAGTCACTTTCATTCTCTTTACTTTCATTCTCATTTGTACTTAATAATCTGGAGAAATGGACTTATTCCCAATTTAAAAATAAGTAAACTGAGTCTCAGAAAGGTTAATGGATTTGCCTGAGATCTGTATACATATAGCTTGCAGAGTTCCAGCATGGATCCTGATATTTCTGACTGCAAAGGTTTAACTGCTGTGATTTACTGTCTGCCTCTCATCTTACATATAACAGAAAGGAAAACTACACAAATTAATAGAATTGTGTAAAATCATGTGACTCGTTTTATCTTTTAAACAGTGTAGTATTAAACTGAAATTCAGTGTATATCAAATTCAAACTCAGATGGTACTGCTTTGATGCCATATAGTTTTATCTGAGGTTAATACAGCCACTCGTTTTGTGTAAAATTGTACAAGCTAGTGGGTGGAGGAGTGGGAGTAGGCAGCTAGTAATACAGTCTGTTTTTAGTTAAACTGCTTTATGGTTAGTGTTATGGTAGTTATTTAATGTAATAAATTGTTTTACTTCTAACAGTGCCTATATGCTCAGACAAGTTTAGAATGGCTTGATAAAGTATAATAATGACTCATTGACTTGATACCCTAAAAATAGCAAAGCCTATGTGCCTACATATTGTATCCTCTTGTATATAAAATCTAGGATTCATCATGATATTACATTATTACCTGTATCAAGCCTGTATCAAAATTTTAATGGATAAAAATTTATCATCTTAGGACTAATGATGAGCCTTAGCTTGCTAGAAGTATTTAATCTCTGAATTGCACAATGATATTTAAGAATTTTTCTTTAAAAGACTTTACATGTACTGACCAGAAACTAAATCACCAAATCACCTTGAGTAAGAATATGTAGCTTGGTGATTCTCAGTGAATGGGAAAAAGGTAAGCATTTGTACTTGGAAAACCAAGCACCGTTTTTTCCTATTGTTTTGATTTCTTTTCAGTTGTGAAATTTATATTTTGAATTTTAACTATCATTAAAAGAGACATTTAGACTACTTATCAAATGGCATACTTATAAAATATGGATACAAACATTAAAAAACTAAGCAAAACCAATGATGAAAGTCACAAGAGAAAGCGTGCTTGGATTGTGCTCCTGGTAGCAGTTCAGAATTTAGTACTTCCCTTTTCAAATCTGGAGAGAAATACTGTCTTTTTGAAAACTTTCATTAGATATAAAGATATAAGACAAGCTATTTTGTGTTTTTTTCTTTAACTTAATGGCAATAGGTATTTGTTGGGTACACGCAAATGTTAAATAAGCATTTTAATCTTTTGTCAACATGTGTACATACTTTAAGGTCCATTCATTTGAGTATGTAAGAGATTGTGTGAATCTTTTCAATATCTTTAGCCTATATGACTAGCACTGTTTTCTTTTTCTCCTTTCTAATTGCCAAGATATCAAATTATAATAAAGGTTCCTTTTTCTAGAGAAGTAAGTAACACATTGTTTAAAGCAGTGGTCCCCAACCTTTTTGGCACTAGGGACTAGTTTCATGGAAGACAATTAATTCTTCTGGTAGGGGACTGGGGAGCGGGGGGTGAGGGGGTGAGGGGAAAGCTGGGGGGAGGCGGAGCTCAGGCTGTGATGTGTGTCCCGGTTCCTAACAGGCCACTGATGGATACCGGCCGCAGCCTGAGGGGTTGGGGACCACAGGTTTAAAGGATAAAACATTTTTGTAGTCATTTGGACTATGCCAATGATATGCCAGCAGCAATGTGGATGACAAAGGCTGCCTCTAGTGTCAGGATGACTGATGCACTCAGCAGTAGGCGATCTTCCCTTGGCTCCTATGGTAAAGCACTAGGTGACACAGAGAAGGCGGTACAACTTTTGTAACAGGACTGTGCTATCCTTAGGAAAAGTCACTCTTAGGCTATTGGTACTGCTAAGGATTTATTTGGAAACACAGGGACACATGAGGAACTGTATACTCCAGCAAGTACTCGCCTAACAGATTAGATAGCACATTAGAAAGCAAGTCAACCTAGGAAGTTTAAGTAATTTCATTTCCTTGGGACTTTATTTTCTCATCTATAAAATAAGAGAATGGACTAGATGATTTTGGGTGCCTCTTGGTTATGATAAGTAATGACTATTACAGTACTGGTCAAAGAAGTCAGTATTGCCTAGAGTTTTCCCTGAACTAGTCTGAACTGGCCTACAAACCTATTAAGAGGACGATCTCCCAGGTTTTGATGAATTTCTATACTGATGCAAGCTTTAACTCTGCATACACCCTCCCCCGTGAAGCAAAACTTACACAGCTTGTTTTTGTATTTAATAACTACAGACTTCCTTCTCTAACGAGCCTTCTCCTGTCATGAGACACAACCCAGAACATTCAGCACGGCATTTTTTGCCTGCATTTCATTTATGTATTTGTGGAAAGTAGAATCGCAGAATAATAAAGACTTTACAGACTGAACTTAAAATATCTGATTGGCTGCATCACAAAGAATCTTATTTATATATTTTGTCTTTAAAAAACTAAAATATTCTATAGATTTTGATACAGTTAAAGTTTCAATGTCAAAGCCTTTCCAATTTCTTTGATCCTTAGTCCTTTTTTAAAACTATGAAGAGCTGACTCCTGGTGTGTTGTGAAAGGGGAAGTAATAGAATGTATAATTCTGAGGGGGATGACTCAGAGCAAAGTTGGGAAATTGGCATCTAGAAGTTAAACATGAAGCCGTTTAATTATTGATGGTGAGCGCAGCCTCTGGCCAGGCTCCCTGCACACGTGCTATGCGCACTGCTGCATCCAACATGAATGTTGAACGTATGGGAATAAAGATAACTTCTGAAGATACTATAGTTTCACCATGAATAAGCATTTGAATAGCGTCTCTTGATAGTATACCTTGAAAAAAGACTAGTGAGATTTGCTTATGCTTACATACCTCAATGAGTGGTGTCCCCTTGTTTGGTACCATGATATACTCTGGCTATCTCCGATTACATCTCATACTTGTGGTGTCAGTTGGCCCATTTCCTCAAATAGACCATGAGCTCCTTAGGAGAGGAAATCATATTCGTTGGTTCATTATTTTCACCAGTGCCTAGCAAGTACCTGATATATTACATAAAAGGAACCTAATACATTTTTTAGTAGAGATCAAATCTAGAGTTTTAAAAGGAAATAAGAAAAGAAAAGAAAAGCTAGAAAGAAATTTGGGAGTTGTACCAGTCAGAATAGGCTAGGTTATGCTGGGGTGCCAAACAACATTAAAAATCTTAGTGGCTTAAAATAATTATGTCTCACTTTTGCTAGATGTTGATAGTGGAGTGTGGGAGTTAGGGTCGTGGCAGTGGGTGTGCGGGTGGTTTCTTATTGGAGTCATCTGAAGACCTGGGCTAGCAGAGTTTACCATCTCATGAAACTGTCGTCTCAAAGTCAGGGTTCAACTTTGCTGCGGCAGGACAAAGACACTGGCAGCTACGTGATTTTGCTTAGAAGCAACATTTCTGTTCACATTTCATTGGCCAAGACTAGTCTCATGGCTTCTCCTTGGAGGGGCAGAGAAGTGTAATCCTCCATGCATTTAGAGGTGCAGGAGAATAGTATATTCATAAATGCTAGTAATGTTTTCTTCTGGAGTTCTTTGCTTTAGAAAATAGTAAAGGAGTAGCTAACATTACTCAGGGAGAAATCATAACAAAGATACGGGACAACTCTTACTAGGGTAGCAATAGAAAGTCAAGTTTAACAACTGGAAGAGCTTAGTATATCTATGCATTATAAAACTTTGAAAAAAATACAGTTAAATCTAGGTTATATCTGATTAGGTTTTTGGAGAGTAACTCTTAACTTTATGTTAAAAGTATTATTTTAAATGAATTCATTTTAATCTTTTCCCATTCCCTAATTAAACTTAATGTGTTTTAGAAATTTATATTTTTTTACTTGCTTTACCAATTGGAGAATATCTCTAAAACACTAATGGATTAGTTTGGAATTTTTAAAAAAGAGATTATAAACTCATGCAAATAAGAAGTGCCTTTTACTCCACTTTTAGAAAATAAGCTGTGTCCCTAAATGCAAAGTCTTGACGTTTTGATGCTGGATCATTTACATTTGATTCCAATTGCTGTCTGGATTCATTGATTGCAGAATATATAGAAAACCAGTATAACATTAAAGTTATAACACAGGAAGCTAAAATGTCAGTGTTAGAGCTGGGAGGGTCTTAGGTGGTCCCCCAAGAGCTCTAAGGCCAATTGGCATTAAATATGCTGAGTAGAAAAATTTTCTTGTCTGGGGTTTCCTGAATGTTGGGTGCTTGGTATTTTGATTCCCTAGTGCAGTTGAGCTTTCATCAAGCTTGTTTTCCTCTGCAAATCTGTTTTCGCAATTCAAAGTACAGCGCATAATTAGCTAATAGTTTAAGGCTTTGCCATGTTTAATTGGTGCCATCTTTAAAAAGCAGACTCAAGCTTTTGTCATGCAATAAACTTATTTTTTTATTTCAAAGTATTACAGGGGTAAAAATGTTTTTGGTTACATGGATCACTTTTGTAGTGCTTGAGTCAAGGTTAAAAGTGTGCCTGTCACCCAGATAGTGTTCATTGTCCTGTTAAATAGATTTTCGCCCATCTTCTCCCCGACTCCCACTAGATTTCCACTGAGCTTTACTTCCCTATATGCACATGTGTGCTCATCAGTCAGTTCCAATTTAATAGCGAGTACATGTGGTGGTTTTTCCATTCTTTAGATACTTCACTTAGGATAATGGTCTTCAGTTCCATCCAAGGTGTTGCAAAAGGTGATCCAGCAATAAACTTTGAGCACTTAATAATCCTAGCTGACATATATGCAGGGCTTATCTGACATTTTGCAGTTTTTTTGAACTTGTAGCATAACTTACAGGCACAGACACTAATAAATATCTTCATGAATTTTTATATACCACTTCCAGTTGAAGATATAGAATATTCCTAGCTTCCTAGAATAGAAATCAGTAACTTTTTCTATAAAGGGCCTGACAGCAAATATTTTAGGTTTTGTAAGCCACTACATCTCTATTGCAACTACTCATTGCATTGATTGCCAGTCATTTTTCCTTCACACTCTAGTCAGCAATTTGACAACCCAAAATTATAAGCTTTAGAAGTCATGGCACCTATAAGATTGTTCAGAATGGCTAGCGTCGTATTTCCATAGGCGCGTGGGGATCAGAAGACCTGGATTCTTGTTCTGTCTTCTTTAGTCAGTGCCTCTGTAATCTTGGCCTAGTGTTTCTTTGGCAGTTGTTTTTGTCATCTGTCAGATGGAAAGAAGGATCCCATGTATGTCAAAGATTAGTATGACAGCAGATAGTTAGAGAATGCTTTGCAAAGTCCTATGTAATATACAAAGCAGTAGATTTTCGCCAAAGTGTTTAACATAAGTTAAATTATTTAAAAAGTACAATGATATTTGAAGAACTCTGCAATTGATTCTTTTTGTAATAATGCAATCACTTGTGCCACTTTTTGTACTGAAGTGGCAAGTTTTCATGTGTCTGCTTCTTAGAGGGGAGCAAGCTTATATGTTGAGTCAGAAGTGGGTATAGGCTAGAGATGTGAAGGACAGATGAGTGGAGAACATGAGCTACTTTATCTCATGTCCAGTCCTAATCTTTTTGACTAGCATGTTCCCACTGCACTTATCTTCTCCCTGCACGCTTTATTTCTTCTATTCTTGTCTCTTCTTCCTCCAGTCCCAGCTTTATTTTTTCCTTTAGTACCTCTCTTCTCTTAGGCCAAGGGGAGAGGAGGAGGAAACAATAGAACTTGTAGCTTGAAATACTGTCCTATTGATGTTTATGGAGAATGTGTTGTACGTGTACAGAACATAAAACTAGTTAATTGTGCACTCAAACCAAATTACCAGCCACTTCTGCTTTAGGATCATGGTTCTCTGTGGATGTCCTCAATCCCATCAGTTTATATTGCTGTGGAATGGAAGATATTTATTTATAGTATCATTCTTATGGTCAAAGGGGTTATACCTAAATACAGATTCTGCCTGAATTATGAGTTTTTTAATCTCTTATATTTACTTCTAGGGCAGGAGCGGTTTGGTAACATGACCCGAGTATACTACAAGGAAGCTGTTGGTGCTTTCGTAGTCTTTGATATATCGAGAGGTTCCACGTTTGAGGCTGTCTTAAAATGGAAGAGTGATCTGGATAGTAAAGTCCATCTTCCAAATGGAAGACCTATTCCTGCTGTCCTCTTAGCTAACAAATGTGACCAGAATAGGGATGGTGGTCAGAGTCCTGCCCAGATGGACCAATTCTGCAAAGAACATGGCTTCACTGGATGGTTTGAAACCTCAGCAAAGGTGAGATCTGCTTTGTTTATCAATCTGCTGTGCTGTTTAGCTGATAAATCTGAGCTGTAACTAAGAAGTATTTAGATGGATTTGTGTGAGCAGTGTTTGGAAACCTAGAAAATGCAAAGCCTAGCATAGATGTTATAGCTTCTTTCCATCTGCAGCAAGACTCCTTTCAAAGTTGGCTAACGGGGAAGTGAATAAAAGGGCAGATTTCACATGAAAATAAAAATGAGTGGTTATTTCGAGCAAAAAGCAAATGACATTTTCTGTGAGTTTGAGTTTTTAACCGAGGTGCTTCTCATGCAATTGGAGTAGAAGGGGTTATTGTCAAGCACAAGCATTTTTTATTTTTACGGAAGATTTAATGAAATATAGGGAGATGCCCCCTGTGAAGATGTGTGTCACATGTAGAATCAGTGAAGGCATTGAAAAGGTCAGAGAGAAGATTTATGCAGATGATGTTTGAGGAGTTTTAGGTTAACTCCGTATGAAAGAATTTGAACAAGAGGAAAGTGTAAACATTTGTGGTATCCTTCTTCATGAATAGTAGAGTGAGAATTTTCTCTTTCATCCATTATGGGAAGCTGGATAAATATTTTTTGAAGGAAAAAAAAAACCCACCAAGATGGTGTTCAGAAATCTTAGCCTATTAATAGATATACAAGAATGCAAAGGTGAAAATTACAAGTACAAAATATTGAGGGAGTTGTGTGCGTTGGAACTTTCACATAGGAGGGTTAAATAACAATCAGACTTACGTAAGAATGATGAAATGTTTGAGAAATTCTGTGATAACAAACAGTAGGCCATAAATTTGGCATAATCTTAGCATATTTCCAGCTTTGTTATGTGCTCTTTGGATTTCTTTCACACATCCACTGACACACACACACACACACACACACACACACACATATATGCATAATATGTAAATGTATGTGTATATATACATGTTTGTATCATTGTTAAGTCACCTAGCATATTCTGGAAGTTTACTACCAGATTACTTTTAGCATTACTAGAAGCTTACTTTCTAGTAAAGTGAAAGATTATTTGATGCCAGTGACGATCGGAATGATGAAAACAAAACGATGAGAGACTGCACGAAAGAGCAGCTCCAAATATATTGTGCGATGATGGAGTCATTGGAAAAAAAGAATGTCTACTGGAGGCAATAGTGTATACTCTTAGGCAAAAAGTGGTGATGGACGACAGATGAAGCCCAGAGGTGCCGTGCGAGCCTTAGCCTGATGCCACAAAGGAGGAAATCACCGAAGGGAAGGCTTCTTTTTGCGAAGGACTTGCTCTGGACAGGCATGCCTTCTGTCTGCTCTGCATGTCTGTTGGGTGATTTGCTTTACTTCCTAGCTTTGTTGGGCGAGGGAGGGGCGACGCAGTAAATGTAAATGTTAATGTGAGCATTTTGGTGGATTGTATTACAGATAAAATTGCCCTGTAGGTTTTATTTGAATTAATCTTTCAGGTAATAAATCCAGATTTCCCCCCCAGAATCTAGATATAAGATTTATAAATAATCATATCCTATGACTTGTAACTTGAGACTGTATTAGTCATCAGTTTTGTTATATGTATAGACAGGGTTATGTGTAGAGGTGAGAAGGGAAACACTGGTTAAGAATAAAAGTTTCGAGTAGGAACTGTGCTTCCCTACAAACACAACAAAAACAGCTTCTGCAGAATTTCCTTAGTAATGAAGCGGGGGTGTTTCAAAAGAGTAACAGTAATTAAAATTTTATAGTCGAGGCCTAAAGTCTCGACACTTACTGCCTAAGTGTCACTAATAGCCACACCTCTGAGCTGACCCAGCTGCTAACTTAAAATTTAATTTTTGCTTGAGTTCCAGTAGTCCGAATTTCTGGAAGACATAGCCAAAAGAATTTTAAATTCATGAGTTTTATCATTTCATCTTTCTGGCAAATAATGAATTTCTAATATGAAACTTTGTGACTAATTACACTACCATATGGGAATTTTTGTTCTTAATCAATTGCTTCTAAGTGCAGTTAGAGAATTTTATAATGATTTGATATAA
>NW_012150618.1:4294862-4297928 GCF_000956105.1 Propithecus coquereli | reverse complement strand
TTCTTCTTAACAGTAGGATTCCAACCAATAAGAATAGAAGGAATGATGGAAATAAAAACTCATTATTAAATAGCACAGTAATAATTGTTTTAGGGAAGGATTAATCAATGCTAAAATTAGTGGGGAAAAGTATGGTGAGAAACAGGGTGTTTACATGTTTGCACTAACTAAATACAAAGGGAAAAATAGCAACTCTTCAGTGGAAAAACCAGCAGACACAACTTCAAACAAGTGTGCTTTCTGATACACAGGAGGGACACATCACTAGTGTTTTGTTATTGCCAGAAATGCATAACTTGATTTAACAATAAGGAAACATCAAACAGACCCAGACTGAAGAATATGCACTGGCTATTGCTGAGAGTGTCAAGGTCATGAAAGGCAAGGAAACTGAGGAACTGTTCCAGACTTAAAAAGACCAGGGAGACATGGCAACAAAACACAGCTTATGATCCTGGATAAGAAGTAGGGCATTGAGTTAATTGATGAAATTTGAATAAGGTCGATAGATTAACATTGACACAACACTATTATATAATTTCCTTATTTTGATAGTTGTACTTTGGCTATCTAAGATGTTAGTATTTGAGAAATATAGGTGCATGGTAAACAGGAAATTTACTATTTTTGCAATGTTTTTGTAAATCTGAAATTATTTAAAAATGAAAGGTTAAATAGTTTTTAAAAATAAGCCATTTTTGCCCTGTGTCACTTACTGTGTATTTAATGACAACTTGTAATTCAGTCGCACAAATGTCGTGACAGTTAATGATTCTGTAGGGTATCCCAAATGAACATTGCACTCATAACATTGTTTCAGGCTAATTTATGCATGAAAACTAAAAGGAATAATTTGTTCTTAGAGATGGAGAAGTGACGTGATATATTTATCATATTTTAATGTGGTTTGGGCCCTTTTAAATTTTTCTTTACAATGTATCCTGAATACTTGAATTAGATATTCTAGGGCAGAGATTTGTCAGCCTGAGTGCCTACATTTGTGTGAGTGCACCCCAGAGCAGGGTTAAGATTGATTTTCAACCATCAAGATAGCTCATTGAACATCAGTGGCAAAAATTTAAAACAGGAACATAAGAAGGGGTATCCTTGGTAAAAAGAAGAAGGTTCCTCCTATAGCCACATTACTCAGTAGCATGGAACTCTCAGGGCAAACACTTTAGTATTAAAGAAGAAGATGGTAGCTGGTGTAATTTTAATGCTTCCTCTGACAAAGTTTCCTAGTTCCCATGGATGCTCTTAATGCTTTATTCTAATAATTAATCCTATTCTTCAATTCTGCATTACAGGATAACATAAACATAGATGAAGCTGCCCGATTCCTAGTGGAGAATATTCTTGATAACCACCAAAGCTTTCCTAATGAAGACAACGATGCGGATAAAATTAAACTAGATCAAGAGACCTTGAGAGCAGAGAGCAAATCTCAGTGTTGCTGACACGGCTTCTGCTTCTCTTGTGCGTGCCTCCGTTCTGAGCAAGTTCCTGAGAATGAGTTGCAGACGACATGCTGGCTGTGAATCTTCCCACAGTGGTGCTTCAAAATGCAGCACCACTGTGCACCTACACTTATTGGAAAATGGAACATTTGAAGAAGTATCTCTGCTATTGGCTCTGCAAGTTAACAGATGACAGTTAGGCTTTTGTTGTTGTTGCCATCATATGGAGGATAATGTTTACATCCTTTTTAACATCTTCTTAAATGACAGTTCTTGAGGACTAGGTAAGACTTCCTTCCAAGTCGCAGCTTTTAGTGTAAGGGCTAGGTGGTAATAAAACCTCACCACCAATCTTATGGTCATTTTGAGTCTATATTTTTGTCTTTGTATTCCATCCTCCCTTTTGGGTGAGATTTTTATACTCTGTTAGCCACAAAGCCTTGAAGTTTCTCTTTAGCAATTTTCCATTCAAAACTTTTGTACTTCACATAAAATTGTTATCCTTAAATATAATTTGACCATGTGTAGCTGATATGGCACCTCTTAAACATTAAATTACTCAAAAAGTAAACATACCACACCTGTATTATGATGTCTCCTGGATCCGGTTGCTATCCCTTGGAAACAAAATAAATGAGCATTTCTTCTTCTTTCTTCCTGGTTCTTTCTCTCTTCTCTTCTTCCCATGTGTTTATGTTTGTAACTAGGGTCCGATTGATAGGACTGTTGCACTTGTCTCTAACTGGATCTAGTCTTTTTAAATCTGTAACAGTAATGGTCGAGGAAAGAATGTATTTCAAATCACATACAATTAAATCTAAGTTTCTGGTATATGAATTGTAAAAGACACTAGGTTGTGTATGGTTTTATATAGGGTTTTGGACATTTACAGTAAATAAAGAGAAACTTCAGACAGAATCACAATATTTGTATTACCATTTAACCCAATTAAGAAAAAATAAATATTTTGACTGAAGTTTTATTTTTGAATTAATATAGTTCTAGAAAGGTAATATGGGGTATATTTTTCTGCCTTAGAAAACTTGTTCACTTTTGCCTTCTATTATTTTAATTTTTTTATTTCAAAATATTAAGGGGGTACAAATATTTTAGGTTACATGGATTGCTTTTGCCTACCATATGGGAATTTTTGTTCTTAATCAATTGCTTCTAAGTGCAGTTAGAGAATTTTATAATGATTTGATATAATGGGGTTGGTGGGGACTGAATGACACTTGGACATTCAGAAGATCAATACTTGAATTAAAGTTAAACTTACCTTGGGAGTGGAGATAAAAAAACGTGTGTCGATGCCATGAAAGATGCCTGTATAATACCATAGCTCTTCTAGGTTGCTCGTTTTCTGAGAAAGTTATTACTAATAAGGGAGAAGGTGTTGGATTGGATTGGAGATATCAGTGTGAATTTAATTAAAATTAATATTTCATGTAAATATATATATTTGTGTGTGTGAGTTTATACATACACAAATATACACATACATATGTGTCACAGAGACATAAAGAAGTAGATATAGATGTGTATATGTATATATACATGTGTTTACTAACTCTGTCTTCTGAGAGGACTCAGAAGCAATGATACCACA
>NW_012150618.1:4292422-4294090 GCF_000956105.1 Propithecus coquereli | reverse complement strand
GGAGGCTGAGGCAGAAGAATTGCTTGAGCCCAGAAATTTGAGGTTGCTGTGAGCTAGGCTGACACCACAGCACTCACTCTAGCCTGGGCAAAAGAGTGAGGCTCTGTCTCAAAAAAAAAAAAAATAGTACCTTTAATAATTGTTTTTTGCAAAGATGCAGGATTCTTTGTCAATGTGAGATACTTTATTATATTTACCATTTACTATAATTTAGAAATAAAACTGAGAAACTGTTTTGTATTACTCCTAAAGTCTTGCCACATTTTTTTTTAATTTGAAAATAAAATTTGAATTTAGGGTAAGCTACATAAATGGCTAAAGAAGAAAATACTCTGGCTTTCTTATTCATTTTGAAAAAACAGTTACACGAAGACACATGCATACACAAACGCTAGCTGAGACACTGGCAAAAAACTATAGACCACTTCGTCAATTTAAAGGATATGTGTTTCTTTGCACAAGTTGCAGCCATCATGAAATTTCCAATGTTCTAATCAGAGAGAGAGTGTGTGTATATATATCAGTAACCCAATAATGTTTCTAAAAGTGATTTTTACCACAAGCTGCGACTTTTCAAGATGTTGTTTGGTTTCCTGAAATATGTATATGAGGCACCTAAGTTGCTTAATGAAAATTCCTAAACCTCACTTCAGACCTACTGAGTTAGTTTTCTAGGCATGGGGTTCAGAAATCTGCTTTTACAAAAAATCTGATGTTCTTTTTTAAAACTTCCTAGCCTACGTAGCAATAGTTCAAGTATTCAGTTCAAAATCTATGGTATTACTCAGAACATGAACACTTAATATATAGCATTTTCATTTCCATTGATAAATTATCATTATTAAACAGTCTGAATATCTTAAATAATGGAAAATAAATTTGCTTCCATCCACTGAAGAAAACAGGCTTAAGGGTTTTGATAGGCTGGACTAACCTATAAGTATTGTTGCTACAACTGGCTAGCCGTTTGTGATAAAAAGTCATACTTCTATCGCACTCCTTCCAAAATGATACAATATGAAAATTAATCTAAATGTAAAAACAAGAAAAAAAAACTACAAAAAATTTAGCATAGATTGAAAAAAATTTGATGTTGGACTAAGAAAATGCTTTTAAATTCTCAGATGATGACAGCCAAAGAGGAAAAGATAGATACATTTGATTACATCAAAATACCTTGTATTGCAATAAGCAAAACTATGACAAGCAACAGACAAAAGAAAATATTTACAATCCTTTTAATTAGGTAAGGGTTAATAAGCAGAATCAAAAACCCCACTGTAAATGAGTAAAAATGGGAGAAGGACATAAAACCAGTATTTTACAGAAGTGGCTAGTCCTAGTAAACAGGAAACACTAAAAACAATAAAGCAATGTGTTATTGGATTCACAAAAAAAAAAAGGCATAAGGTTGATTATATCCCTGATGTTGGTGAACATCAAGGAAATAGGTATTCATAATCTGCTATTAGACTAAATTTATTTCAATAGATACTACCAAGTTGCTACCAATAGATACTCCAAAATTGCTGTTCGGTTTACACCCTTAGTCCATGTCTTGCCAAAAAGTGGAACTGTTATTGTTGGGGAAGTATAATTAAAAACAAAATCCCTTCCCAATCCCTTCTATCTTCATAAAGATAGAAGAGAAAGGAAACAGTTTTGTTA
>NW_012150618.1:4290674-4291207 GCF_000956105.1 Propithecus coquereli | reverse complement strand
ATAAAGTTTACATTTTTATGGCAATGTATTTTAGGTGTTATTAACAATTGATTTTATACTGGTCACTGGGTTCGTTACACTATACTGAAATGAAAAGGAGAATTCCCATTGAGAACGTGATGCTTTAAAAAACTAACTGGTTTGAATTATCTTACCTTTTACTACGTTTAATAACATCACCAATGATTTTGCCCTTTTCAGATCATGCATGTATTTATTTAATAAATTAGTTAACTTTGTTAAGATCAATAGCTGGAATTATGCAGTTAAGAGTAAGAATGTCCATCTACAGGTGCACAGTGTGAATTTTTTTTTTTATTCACACTAGTCAGTATTCAAGAACAGATAAGTAGGCCAGGCCAGGAAGGGTAGGAAAGAGAAGTTAATTAATAGGTATAAATATATGGTTTGATAGAAGAAATAATACCTAGTAGTAGATAAGGAGGGTGACTATAGTTTACAATAATCTATTGTATATTTCAAGATAGCTAGAAGGGAAAAATCCAAATGGCTCTAGCATAAAGAAGAAAAAT
>NW_012150618.1:4288396-4289714 GCF_000956105.1 Propithecus coquereli | reverse complement strand
AACATTTACAGCATTGTAGTATTTTTCATTTAAACTTTAGTGTGATCTTTCCTCATGTTAATAAATGTCCTTAAAAATGAATTTTAAATGGCTCCATAATATTCCATTATGAGTTAGTAATAAATCATAAGAATCTAATACCTTCCAAAAAAGAATAGATAACTGTGCACTTCGAAGAACAGGCTTTACATGCATGTACGAACTACCCAGCTACTACCCATTTCTTTTTCTTTTTATTCTTTCCTTTTTTTTTTGAGACAAGGTCTTGCTCTGTTGCCTGGCTGGAGTGCAGTGGCATCATCATAGCTCACTGCAACCTAAAATCCTGGGCTCAAGTGATCCTCCTGCCTTAGCTTCCCTAGTAGTTGGGACTACAGGTGCATGCCACCACGGCCAGCTAATTTTTCTATTTTCTACAGAGACGAGGTCTTGCTGTGTTTTTCAGGCTGGTCTCCAGCTCTTGGCCTCAAGCAATCTTCCCACGATGGCCTCACAAAGGGCTGAGATTACAGGCGTGAGCCCAGCTCCTGGCCCCATTTCTTTTATGTAGGATTTTGTTTTGAAAGATGAACATATGAAGTTATGATTCTTCTTTCTAATTCATCAACTTGTGTGTATATATGGAAGGAGGAGGAGAAGGAGGTAAGAGTACGGGTGATAGAGGTTAGAGTTACAGATAAAGTACTGCTGGTACTATTTATTTACATATTAGTAACTCAATCCACTGTCTCCTATTAAATCACTTTAATACCACCTGGTATTGTTCTAGGAGTCCATCAGCACTTCCCAAACCAAATCTATTATCTTTCGATCTTCTTCCCATTGCCAAACCTGTCCTAGAAGTTTAAGTGTTTATACATTATAATTTAAATAAGTTATGATTATATTCACTCTAAGATAACATGTAATGTAATCTTAGAGGGGTACAATTATTTTGCTGAATTTTTTGAACCACACTAAATTTATAGCTGTCATTTCTCTCCCTTTATAAAAACTTTGCTTTTGAGTCTTTGGTATAGCATTAGTCATGCTGTTAAATTGTGATTTAAGCCTACAGAATTTTAAAGGAACACAGCAATTGCTTTAAATGAAGTCATATAATAATGTTGATTGAATCTGGCTTCAATTTCAATTCAACATACTGTTTAATTTGCCATCTGTGATTGAAGGTTAATGTCTATGGATTTCTCTTTTTTATTGATTACAGAATTTTAAATAGTCTCCAAAAAATTTTCTCTTATAAAAAGTTTGTGCTGTAAACTACCGTAGTACTCTCATGGTAGTGACTCAGAATAATTTAATAGGTGGGAGTAGAATC
>NW_012150618.1:4265642-4276376 GCF_000956105.1 Propithecus coquereli | reverse complement strand
TTGAACAGGAGGGAACACTTTCAAACTCAATTTATGAGGTCATAATTGCCTTGATTCTAAAACCAGACAAGGACACAACAACAAAAACAAACAACAACAACAACAACAACAAAAAAAAACTACAGGCCAACAGCCCTAATGAACATAGATGCAAAAATTCTCAACAAGATACCAGCAAACTGAATCCAACAGTACAATAAAAAGTTCATTCACTACGATCAAGTGGGATTCATCTCCAGGCCACAAAAATAATTTACATACACAAATCGATAAATGCAATACACCACATTAACAGAAAGAAAGACAAAAACCATAGAGTCATTTCAATAGCTGAAGAAAAAGTATTTGACAAAATCCAATATCTCTTCATGATGGATATTCTTAACAAGTTAGTTATAGAAGGTATGTACCCCCACAAAATAAAGGCCATATGGGATAAATGCAGAAATAACATTATACTGAATGGGGAAAATCTGAAAGCCTGTCTTCTGGGATGAGGAATAAAAAAGGATGCTTTCATCACTTATATTCAACATAGTACTGAAGTCCTAGCCAGAGCAATTAGGCAAGAGAAAGAAATAAAAGGCATCCAATTTGTAAAGGAGGAAGTCAAATTGTCTCTGTTTGCTGATAACATGATCTTACATAGAGAAAACCCTAAAGAGTCCACCAAAAATTATTAGAAGTAATAAACAAATTCCGTTTCGGGATACAAAACCAACATAAAATAGCAGCATTGCTATATGCTAATAGTGAACTATCTGAAAAAGAAATCAAGAAAGTAATTCCGTTTATAATAGTCACTTTAAAAAGATACTGAGAATAAACTTAACCAAGGATGTGAAAGATCTATACAAAGATTACTATAAAACTTTGATGAAAGAAATTGAAGAGGACACAAATAAATGGAAAGATAGTTCATATTCATGGATTGGAAGAATTAATATTGTTAAAACGGTCATACTACACAAAGCAATCTACAGATTCAATGCAATCCCTATCAAAGTACCTATGACATTCTTCACAGGAAAAGAAAAAAAAAAAAATCCTAAAGTCCATATGGAGATTCCATGCAGCCAAAGCAATCCTGAACAAAACAAACAAAGTTTGAGGCATCATACTACCTGACTTCAAAATATACTACAAAGCTATAGTAACCAAAACAGTGTGGCACTGCCATAAATGTAGATACATAGGCCAATGGAACAGAATAGAGAGGCCAGAAATCAATTCATGCACCTTAAAGCCAACTGATTTCTAATAAAGGTGCCATGAACACAAATTGGGAAAAAGAGATTCTTTTCAATAAATGATGCTCATAAAATTGGATATCCACATGCAAAACAATGAGACTAGACCCTACTTCTCACCAGATACAAAAATGAAATAAAAATTGATTAAAGACATAAATGTAAAACCTGAAACTATGAAACTACTAGAAGAAAACTAGGAAAAATGCTTTGCGATACTGGGCTGGGCAAGATTTTTAAAATAAGACCTTGAGAGCACAGGCAACAAAAACAAAAACAAAAATAGACAAATGGGATTACATCAAACTAAAAACCTTTAGCATACCAACGAAAACTATAAGAACAAAGAGACAACCTACAGAATGGGAGAAAGTGTTTTCAAGCTATATAGCTGACAAAGGGTTAATGTCCAGAATATATAAGGAACTTTAACTACTCCACAGCAAAAAAGGAAATAATTCAATAAACAGAGGTAGAATAATTATTAAAAGTTTATAAAACTTTGATGTGACTGAATAGATTATTGGAAGGAAAGGTTTACCAATTGATCAACTGATTCAGTGGCCTTTTTTTCTAGCGTGGATAGTGACACTTGATGATTTTACCCTCAGTTAAATACTCCTGAAATGCTAACTCAGGAAATTGTTTAGAAGTGTGCCTCCAAGACAAATCAAAATCAGACTGAGGACTGTGCATTAAACCTAGCAGCTATACTTCTTTGTCAATATTCTTCACAGAGTAAAGAGCAACTATCATTGAAAAAGCGGCTTCATTGAAGCATGGGCTGTAGTAAACAACATTGGGGAGGCCACGTGACCAGGTGGGAATCAAGACTAAAGGGCTTTCTAAGTCAAGATGGTGGTGCTAGCTCACTCACTCAGCCTCTTCTCTTAGCATCTTGTGAGTGCTGAGTAACTGAGGTATTGAAAACTGTACCTGGGAATTACAAGACCATTGATGTGCCTTTGCAGGCAGTCTGTGTTGCTGCCTGTCTATAGTCTTTCCTAAGCTAGATAAACCTGATGCCAAATAAAGCCTATTTTGTTTCATGATTTGTCTATCTGAACTGAAAAATATTGCTGTTAGTAGCAGAGGAGAGTTCTCAAATACAGACTTCTAATAATTATAGAATTGTTTAATGAACTAGGTAGTATTCATAACATTAATCAATTATTCTTTAAGAGCTGCATTTAAATTTTAGTTGTTTGATTCAATTTAGAACAAAAGTCCTTAAAAAAAATTCCTTTGGGAAATTTTTCAAATCTTACATAAATTAAAATGAAAACATTAGGCCAGGCGCGGTGGCTCACGCCTGTAATCCTAGCACTCTGGGAAGCCGAGGTGGGCAGATTGTTTGAGCTCAGGAGTTCGAAACCAGCCTGAGCAAGAGAGAGATCCCGTCTCTACTAAAAATAGAAAGAAATTAATTGGACAACTAAAAATATATAGAAAAAATTAGCCGGGCATGGTGGCGCATGCCTGTAGTCCCAGCTACTTGGGAGGCTGAGGCAGAAGGATTGCTTGAGCCCAGGAGTGTGAGATTGCTGTGAGCCAGGCTGACGCCATGGCACTCTAGCCTGGGCAAAAAGAGTGAGACTCTGTCTCAAAAAAAAAAAAAAAAAGAAAGAAAACATTAATTTTATTCTGTAAGGGATCAAAGTGACAAAAACTTCAAAATCATATAAAGCAATGTCTGTGACAATCTTCAAACCAGACATCATAAAGAAGCTAAATAATGAGAAAAATGAAGTATTCAAAACACATTTTTCCTTTAAACTTCAAAACTAAAGACTTAACTAGAATGTTTTAACAAGACAATTATATAGTTTTGAGTCTATGGAAACTAAGACTTAACTTACAAGATAATCCGAAAAGATTACTGGAGATTTCCAACCATTTTCTGTAGTTGAAGAATATAATTTCTAGATTTTTCTTAGGTTATGAATTGTAGTAAAAATTCCTTTTAGAAAACATGACTGTAAGAAAAGGTTGTTGTTTTTCTCCTGAATTACATTTTGCTGTGCAAAACTTAAAAAAAAGTTAGTTAATATTAAGTGTACTACTCTGAGTCTTGTATTTCAGGTATTAGAACATGCAGGAACAATAAGTTTGACAGCATGGCTCCTTGCGTAATGCCTCTGTTTTACTTATAAATGAAGACATTTCTGGGTCTCACACAAAAATCAACACAGTGAAAAGACCAAAGATATACTTAGAGAATGGAAAACTTTTAAGAAAAGTGATACGAAATTGTCATCGACAATAAAACAAATATACTAGAGATTGTGAGAGGTTTAGCATTTTGTTAATGCTTTTTATTTTTATGTTCAGAAAATAATTATCGTGCTGAGTAAAATCATATTTACTGGCCAGAAGCAGAAAAGTAGCGAACCATTTTAATCACCTCTCTGTAGTCAAAGACAAACCGTGTGATATAAAAGAGATTTTAGAACTTCCAGTTCTGAACAAATAGGAGATGTTTAAGCAAGATAGAATAGAAGATACTACATGTAAAATGGAATCTGAATCAAGACAAAAAAAATCTTATTACGTAATGTAATTATGTTAATAATCTATGCTTGCAGAGGATGTAATTATTAATAGTTTGCTGGAGGCTGCTAATGAAGTAACCAAGCTAATATGCCTGAGAGTGCATATATTTCTCACATGGTATTTATCATAATATCATTTGATCATTCAGCTCCAGGGAAAAACACCAATATTGATGAAGAACCAATGTAATCTAAATGTAGATGAAAATTAAGAAATGATTTTTTTATCTTGAAAAATATTGTTCATTGTTCCACTTCCAGGTCCATAGCTTCTGATCAAATATTTCTTAAGTAATAATGTGAAATGGAAATTCAGGAAAATATTAGGAATAAGCATTTACTTAAGGCCAACAATCTATATCTACTTCTAAAAATATTCTGAAAGCATTTTCTTCAAGCAGGATATGAAATGGACTTTCACAATATGTGAACAATAAAGTCTGCTCATACAGGAATATATCTGCTCTGAGATTGAACCACTCATCTTTACAAAAAAAAAAAAAAGAAGTTATTTTTGAGCAATTTGCAGAGCTCAGTATTAAACTGCAACTATTACATGTGACTTCTTTCTGTTGCTATGGGCAAGTTACTTGAATGACTTCAACAGATTCTTGAACTCAACAGAAATTACTTCCCACTCAGTTATAATTTTACCATGCAGAGGCTAGAAATTGAAAATAAACAATGAAAGAGGTCGTTCAGGTTCACATTTAATGCTCTGTGTAGGATGTAGCCGATGACTGGGGAGGGAAACATGACCTAATGGTAGAGAGATCTTGCTTTATGATCTGAAAGAAAGTCTGGCATCTCTGACTTTAATTTCACATAAGTAAATGGGAAAAAAAAGGCTGTCATGAAGGAACAAATATAGTTGGTAAAGTTGTGCTTTTAAAATTTTATCCTACAGAAATAAGTAAATAACCACCAATAAAGAAAAGCACAGAATGTGGATTTCTTATAATCTGAATATGCCTGTGGAATCATTTGTCGAATAACTGATATATCATTAGATAAACATTGAAGACATGAAAGGTGGAGAAAACATTTTTCCCCAAAACAATTTTCCTGAAATCCATAGCTTTATTTATTGACAAGAAATTTGGTGGGTGTATTAGTCAGCTCAAGATAACAAAATACCATGAACTGGGTGGCTTATACAACAGACATTTATTTATTTCTTGCAGTTATGGAGGCTGGGAAGTATGGATCTGTAGTTCATTCCTTTTCTTCCTGAATGGTATTACTGAATATATCATAATTTGTTTATTCTCCTGTTGATGGACATTTGAGTTATTTTCAATTTTTGCTATCATGAATAAAGCTGCTTCGAACTTCCTTGTACAAATCTTTGTGTGCACATATGTTATCATTTCTCTCGAGTAAACACCTAAGACCAAAATTGCTGGATCTTAGGGTAGGTGTGTGCTTAACTTTATAAGAAACTGCCAAACACTTTTCCAGAGTCATTTCCCATCATTAATAACTAAGAGTTGCAGTTGCTTGGCATCCTCTCTAACATTTGATTTTTCTGTTCGTTAGTTTTTGTTTCATAACAAATCTCTGCTATAAAATAAACTGATCTGAGCAGTTCGTTGGAGCTGGATGGCCAAGGATAGTCTCACTTGTATATTTGATGGCTACCTATTTGTTAATTGAGATTATGGGCATGACTTGGCCTTGTATGTTTCGGAAGCTAGCAGGACTCTTTCATGGGGTAGCTAGCTTACAAAATAGGCAAGAGAAGGCAAGCTCTCACTTTTCAAATCTCTGTTTAGGTCATGTTTGCTAATGTCTCAGTAGCCAAAGAAAGCCACATGGCTAAAGAGCATATTTAGGAGGAGGAGAAACAGATTCTGCCTTTAATGGGAGGAGGTGAAAAGTCACATTGGGAAGGAGCATTGCCACAGAGATAGGAAGTATTAATATTCAATGCTTTTTTGCAATCTTCCCTTTGATTACAAATTGTTTTATTATTCTTCCACGAAAAATATAATACCTTTATTCCAGAACCCCCCAAATTTTCTTATCAATGATGGCATCAAACTCAAAGATCTAGATATCTAAATTAGATACAAGTGCAGATGAGGTGCCCATAACTATAATCAAGGCTCAGTCAGTGAAGCAGAGCTACCATGAGTGTTGTTAGAACAAGGGATTTATTGTACGAACCAGATCTTACACAAAAGTGGGAGTAGATGGAATAAATGTGGTGCTGGAGGACCAGAGAGTCACTAATGAGTTTCCCTAAAGTACCGGTACAGGTGGACAAGTCAGAGCCTTCAGGGGAATCTGAGAGACCAAGCATATCTAGCCACCACGGTGGCCAAAACCAAGAAGTTCATGGAAAGGTTTATGGGAAGTTGTTGCCACTGTGGAGCTTTCACCTTTGTGGATCCACAGCCAAGCATCTGATGGTAGAAGTGTAGCTTCTGGTGGTCGTTAGTGTCACTGGCCCTGAAGATGAGTGACACATGTGGCAAAATAATGTGGTATCACCCAATGAACACATTGGCACCTGTCTGCTGCCACATCTGACACTGACAAACTGTTCAGAATAATGGTCACTGCTTCACTTCTGTGCTTTAAATCTTACCCAAGTTCCTCTCTTGTCCACATCTAAAACAGAAAGAGAAATTCTGGGAAATGAGGTTCTCTGTTTAACAGGGTTGATATAGAATAATCCAGTATATTATTACTAGTTTAATTTTTTAATTTTAGCATTGTAGTACTTCTGTTGTGTATCTCATTGGGTTTTCATTTATACTATGCTAATGGCTGTGCTTATTGGCCATTCTTACATCTTATTTTGTGAACATCCAAGTTTTGTGCCAGTTTTCATTAGGTTGTTTTTTATTACTGAATTTTAGAAACTCCTTATATATTCTAAATACAAATCCTTTGTTGTGTAAATATATCGTAATGATTTTATCATTGAGGTTTGCCTTGTCATTTTCTTAACAGTGACTATTTTTGAAAAAAAGTTTTTAATTTTGGTGATGTTCAGTTTCTCAAATGTTTTATTATGTTAGTGATTTTTGTGTTCTAAGAAATCTTTAAATACCCAAAGTTTGCAAAGATAATCTCTTGTATGTATTTTCTTCTGGGAGCATTTTAGATTGAATTTTTATGTTTGGATCTACAATCCATTTTGAGTTAATTTTTGTACATGAAGTGAGGTATTGGTCAAGTTACATTTTTTCCCATGCAGATATCCAGTTCTTCTGGTACTATATATGGAAGAACACCTATATCCTCTCTGTACACATTAAATTTCATTGGTACTTTTATAAAAATAATTTTATCATATCTCATTACTTGTGTATTTACTTCTGGATTTTCTGTTTTGGTTAATTGATCTATTTTTCTATTCCATACTAAGAATTATTATAGCTTTATAGTAATTCTTAAAATAATACAAATATTTCAAATTTGTTTAATTTAAAAACTAAAAAAAATTCCAGATCTTTGGCATATCTATATAAATATTAGTATCAGATTGTCAATTTCTACCAAAAAAATTTACCTCCTTGAATTTTCATTGGAAATGAATTTAAATCTATAGAATTTAGGGAAAATAAGTGTTTTTACAATATTGTGTCCTCTAACCTATGAATATGACACATTCCATTTATTTAGGTCTTCTTTAATTTTATTAAATAAAATTTTCAGGTAAAAGCCTTCTACCTATTTTGTTAGATTACTAAGGTTTTCTTGTTTTGTTTTCTTTTGTTGGTATTGTAAGTGGTATTGTTTTTAATCCCCCATTCCCACTTTGATCTATTGTCAACATGCAACCAGATTATTATTCAAATGAAAATTAGATAATGTCGCTCTTTGTTTCATAACCAACAAATGGCTTCTTCTATTACTTATAATAAACATTCAAATCATTTTAATAGTTTAAAAAGTCCCATGTCATCCTTCCTCATCTCCTACCAGTTTCCACCTTACTCCTTCTCTGGCAACTATGCTGACATCTTTGCTGTTTCTCCAAATGCCTCCTCCCAAAGAGACTTGGTCATTGTCATTTCCTTTGTCTGTAAGGGTCTACCCCAAATATATGCATGTCTCCTTCCTTCACTGTCTTCAGGTGTCTCCTCACATATCACTGTATTATTTATTCCTCATCATTTTATATGAAATATATTCAACTGATCCCTTCAATGCCCCTTCCCCATCATCCAACTTATCTGGGTGACCTTACAGCTAAGTTTGTCTATGATGTCCCAGCTTATGCATGCTGAGCTGGCATCCCACCTAGTTTTCAGTTATTTTATTCTAAAAAAGGTCCCAATTTGGACTATAAATTACTTATCACTCTACCTTTATCCTGATTGATTTTTCTTCGTGACACTTACCAATTATTTGTCATACTGTACCTTTGCATGTTTGTTTGTTTTCTAGGTGCCCCTTTTAAAGGGATTGTAAATTCCATGTGACAGTCTTTATTGTTAACTGCTTTATCTCTAACCTTTAGGACATCACCCAAAACACAGGACTCATTAAATGTTTGTTGTATTGAGTGATTAATAAACACACTAGTTGCATGACTTTGGGCAAGTCACTTTACTTTTTGAACTCCTGTTTTCTTTTCCCTTTCTCTACAATTAGGTCCTAGATTAAATGAGATCGTAAGTCTGAAATCCGATAATTGCTTGTGAAACCTTCTTCCTTTCTAGCACAAGTTTCATTTAAGTCAACAGTTGCTCTGTGTAGAGGGAGAATATTAGAGCAATGTTTTTAATAAGCTAGAGTAATCATCCAAAGCAATAAAAGACATTGCTTTAAAGTGGAGTTTCACTTAAGCAACATGGATTGATTTAAAAATAACAATCAGAGTGGCTTTACTTGCATGAAGAATGAGCATAAATCGTTATTAATAATTTTCTGACTTACTTGAGCTTTTAAGGTTCTTGCAAAATTAAAAGTATATGTTATGGGGTAAGTGAAGTTATTTAGGGAATTTAATTTATGATGATGATCTCCAGATTTCCATTTCTAGCCCAGACCTATCCTTACCCTGCACTCCAGACTCATGGAACCAACTACCTCCATGAGATCTCTGCTTGGTTTTCTAAAAGGCATCTCAAAACTAACATGTTCGAACCTGAGCTTCTCATTTTCTGTCAAAGCCTACACTCTCAAAGTCTTTCTCGTTTCAGTAGATCGCAATTCCGTTCTTTCAGTTGCTCAGATCAAAATCTTTGCTGTCACTTTGATTCCTCTTTTATTTCATACCCCATTTCCAATATATCAGCAAATCCTACTGGCTATACCTTCAAAATAAACCAAGAATCAGACCAGTTCTTACTTCTCCTATACTTTTAACCTGAGTGTAGCCAACATTGTAGTTCTCTGAATTACTATAGTAGCATTTGAACTTGATTTCCCTTGCTTCTCCCCCCTTACCCTGGACACTCACCTATGTCTATTTTCAACAAAGCATCCAAAAAGATCATTTTAAAGCCTACGTCAGATCATGACACGTCTTTGTCCCAAATCCTCTAATTGCTTTCATCTGACTCAGAATAAATGCCATGTTACTGATAGGGGCCTGCTGCTCCTCTAAATTCATCTTTTACTATTCCTTTTCTCCTTGCTCTGTTTTTTCTACTCATAGAGGCATAGAAAACACCACATACCTCTTACCTCAAAAGTTTCACTTGCTACTAGCCTTGCCTAGAATGCTCTTACCCCCAGCGGTCTGGGTGGCCTGCTTTCTTACACACTTCATGTCTTTCTTCAAATGTCACATTATCAGAGTGGCCATTTCTGTGCCCTTGATGTAAAATAGCAATTTACTTCCCAGTTTCCTCCTCATTTCTTCTTTCCTTGTCCCTACTTCCTTTTTTCTGCTTAGCAGTTATCACCGTCTGAAGTACTATAACAACATAATATATTTATTATGTGTCATATCTATCTCCCTCTACTAGAATATAAGTTCACAAGGGCTAAAGTTTTGTCTGTTTTGTACCCTTCCTATAACTCTCCATTCTCTGGAACTAGACCTTGAACATAACAGATGTTCAATAAATACATGGTTATTGAAAACACTTTCATTATCCAATGTTCTTCTTCCTCTTCCAGCCTTCAACTTTAGCCTTGTTTTCTCTTCAACTTACTCCTTGATAAAGTAAACTTATTTTAAATGAATTGCTTTTAAATTAATGTGCATTTTTAAATTGTGTTTTCTTAAAAAACTTGGTTATGAAGCTAAAAATAGCATAAGCATCAACAGTGTAAAATGCCCAATCACACTTGCAAGCCTCATCCTCCGAATGACCAACACATGGCTGGAGTCCAGAGACATGACAGGATTGGTCATCAGTCCTTCTTAGCTCTCAGAGGAGGTGGGCTGGCAGAATCAGAGGTACTTTGATACCTTTCCACTTCTTTTCCAAGGCCTCTGCCACCACTCACTTCTTGCTGTTTGAGTTCTGCAAAGAGCCCACCATGCATACATAAGTCTTCATGCTGCATTCTAATTGTTCAGAGTTCCCCCCGCAATACCCTACTAAAGACTTTTCCAACCAAAGTGTTCTTTAATGCTGGAAGTACTGGTGTCTATTTGTTAGTGCTCACAAAGATCTGGAACTTTATATGGTCCACCAGACAATTTTCTAAGTGAGGGAACTAGAACTCGGAGACATGAAATAACTTACACAAAACCACTCAGAGCTGGGAACAGCCTCCATGCCTCCAGTTCCCTGGTCTTGTTAATCTGTCCTGCATTGTATTTCATCAGCCAGCCATTCACATTAGTTAAATATAGGAAATAACCTAAAAGTCCAACAAGAGGACAATGGTTAAGTACATTCATGTGAAGGCTTACTACACAGCTACTAAAGTTGATGATCTAGAAAATCATTAAATGACCTGGGTAAATATTAGCAATCTGGTGGTGTGTACCTGTAGTCCCACCTTCTTGGGAG
>NW_012150618.1:4264008-4265592 GCF_000956105.1 Propithecus coquereli | reverse complement strand
GCATGCCTGTAGTCCCAGCTACTTGGGAGGCTGAGGCAGAAGGATTGCTTGAGCCCAGGAGTGTGAGATTGCTGTGAGCCAGGCTGACGCCATGGCACTCTAGCCTGGGCAAAAAGAGTGAGACTCTGTCTCAATAAAAAAAAAAAAAAAGAAAGAAAACATTAATTTTATTCTGTAAGGGATCAAAGTGACAAAAACTTCAAAATCATATAAAGCAATGTCTGTGACAATCTTCAAACCAGACATCATAAAGAAGCTAAATAATGAGAAAAATGAAGTATTCAAAACACATTTTTCCTTTAAACTTCAAAACTAAAGACTTAACTAGAATGTTTTAACAAGACAATTATATAGTTTTGAGTCTATGGAAACTAAGACTTAACTTACAAGATAATCCGAAAAGATTACTGGAGATTTCCAACCATTTTCTGTAGTTGAAGAATATAATTTCTAGATTTTTCTTAGGTTATGAATTGTAGTAAAAATTCCTTTTAGAAAACATGACTGTAAGAAAAGGTTGTTGTTTTTCTCCTGAATTACATTTTGCTGTGCAAAACTTAAAAAAAAGTTAGTTAATATTAAGTGTACTACTCTGAGTCTTGTATTTCAGGTATTAGAACATGCAGGAACAATAAGTTTGACAGCATGGCTCCTTGCGTAATGCCTCTGTTTTACTTATAAATGAAGACATTTCTGGGTCTCACACAAAAATCAACACAGTGAAAAGACCAAAGATATACTTAGAGAATGGAAAACTTTTAAGAAAAGTGATACGAAATTATCATCGACAATAAAACAAATATACTAGAGATTGTGAGAGGTTTAGCATTTTGTTAATGCTTTTTATTTTTATGTTCAGAAAATAATTATCGTGCTGAGTAAAATCATATTTACTGGCCAGAAGCAGAAAAGTAGCGAACCATTTTAATCACCTCTCTGTAGTCAAAGACAAACCGTGTGATATAAAAGAGATTTTAGAACTTCCAGTTCTGAACAAATAGGAGATGTTTAAGCAAGATAGAATAGAAGATACTACATGTAAAATGGAATCTGAATCAAGACAAAAAAAATCTTATTACGTAATGTAATTATGTTAATAATCTATGCTTGCAGAGGATGTAATTATTAATAGTTTGCTGGAGGCTGCTAATGAAGTAACCAAGCTAATATGCCTGAGAGTGCATATATTTCTCACATGGTATTTATCATAATATCATTTGATCATTCAGCTCCAGGGAAAAACACCAATATTGATGAAGAACCAATGTAATCTAAATGTAGATGAAAATTAAGAAATGATTTTTTTATCTTGAAAAATATTGTTCATTGTTCCACTTCCAGGTCCATAGCTTCTGATCAAATATTTCTTAAGTAATAATGTGAAATGGAAATTCAGGAAAATATTAGGAATAAGCATTTACTTAAGGCCAACAATCTATATCTACTTCTAAAAATATTCTGAAAGCATTTTCTTCAAGCAGGATATGAAATGGACTTTCACAATATGTGAACAATAAAGTCTGCTCATACAGGAATATATCTGCTCTGAGATTGAACCACTCATCTTTACAAAAAAAAAAAAAA
>NW_012150618.1:4251791-4253392 GCF_000956105.1 Propithecus coquereli | reverse complement strand
TCTTGTTTTCCACCTCTTATGCAATGTGAAGATTCTTTGGAGAATAGCATATCTTATTATAATCACCACACTTTATTTTTTCTTCTTAATTTTCATGTTCTAAAATTATACTTCAAATTAATTTTTATCCTCCCCAAAGATTTTGGAATTCTTTGAAATGCTTATAGATCATCACAACACAAAATTCTGTTAGTCTCTTCTTTGCAACTTCAGTTTTTGATAAATTATTTTAGAATCTTCATATAGACTAAGTAGTGGTGCCTTATGGGAGAATGGCTGTGCTAAGTTTTGTGTTGCTTCATTTTTGTGTAACATATGCATATCAATCAATCATCACAATAATCAGATGAGGAAAGAAGCTTATAACCATTTTTTAGATATGTAACATGAGGTTCAGAGAGCCTAAATAGTTTGCCTATCATCATACATCTAGTATGTGATGGAGCTAGGTTGAAGTCCAAATCTAAATGCAAATAAACTCATGCTATCCTGCCTATATAGAGTCTTTTAATTTAATTTGGTGACACTTCTTTGCCCAAGTGAGAAAATGGGGAAGTTTATCCTGGTGTTCCCTGACCTGCTTTTTCCCTCTTGCCAGGCCCCTCCAAACATCACCTCTCACTATCCAGAACTTCTTCTGCAGCAAGTCACCCAGGGCTGCTCCATGATGCAGATCTGAATTGTCACTTCCACCCTCTCACCCTGTATCTGTCTTGTGCTTGTGCCCACATATCCTGATCTCAGCTAGAGATTTCCATCCAGTCATGATGTGCTATCTGACCGATTAGATGTCCTTACTTGGGGCACAGTTATTTGACAGTTACCCTATAGAATTCACCGCATCATTTTGTAAATATCGATTCTACTTTCTTGTATGTTCATAACCCACAAGACTATGAGTTCTTCAGGGACAAAAACCAAATCTTAGTCATCTTTTTAGAAATCCACAATGCATAGAATTAAATTTCCAGTTAAACTAAACCTTCAGATAAACACTATTAAAGTCAAAAAAGGAAAAAAAAATCGTATTCATAATAGATATTGCCAGCAAAAAACAAGGTAAAATTCACAATGTCTTGTAGCTAAAAAACATGCAGCAAATGAGGAAAACACATCCAATTAGGAGGAAAAATAAATAAATAACTAAAACTGATCCAGAAATGACATAGAGGTTAGAGTTAATAGATAAAGACATGAGAACAGTTATTATAACTAATCTCATACTTTAAAGATGACAACAGCCATCCAGTTTCTTGATCCTTATAATTAGTATCACCTGGAACCTCTCATTGGCCTGAGATATTATATACCTGTTGGTGCATTTTTTTCCACTAATATCCTGTCCTAATTTACCACAGGTCAAAGTTTAATCGTTGCACTGCAGTCCCGTATCAGTGAGGGATTCATTACCTGCTGGTCAGCTCCAAAGCTGACCCAATTTAAGATGTTCTCTTTAACTGTGGTTTTAATCAATTTGATTATGATGTCCCTGGATGTAACTGATCATGTTTATTGGGCTTAGGGTTTATTGAGTTTTTGGGATCTATGAAATTTGGAAAATTTTCAACCATTACTTTTCAATATAATTTTTTCCGTATTCA
>NW_012150618.1:4237099-4250806 GCF_000956105.1 Propithecus coquereli | reverse complement strand
GCTTGGGCTCCCCCCGTGCCAAGAATTAGCGGTAAGCTGGGACAATTAAAAGGCTCACTTTTCTTGTTTTCCACCTCTCTGGGATTACTGCCTTTCATTACCCATTGGTCAATGTCTTCATATATTCTATTCAGTTAATTAGTTATTTCATTCAAGAAGGTCAATTCAGTCCTTGTTACTTCATCTTGTTTGGAAAGGAGAGTCTTCCCAAATCCCATCTGACAGTCTGCTTCCTGGGATCATCCCTAATACTCTTAGAACTCTCCTAAGCTTGTTCCCAGGAACCAGACTCTGGCACTACGGGGCTTGGACACTCTGAGATTTGCATGCATTATGCTTATTAGTGAGTGTTGTCGGCGATAATATCTATAAGGGAAGCAGGATTGGGCAGAAGGAGAAGGTAAACTGCAGTGCTGTTGTAACAGAGGTTTTCACTGATCACAAGAGAAGTTCTGGGGAGGGAATCACCTTTCGGAGTTGCCGCAATTACATTGTATCCCCTCCCTGACACACACTAGTGTGACACAGGTAACTCTCAGGACAAGGGTGTAACATTGGGTCCGGTGAGGCAGCTTCTTCTGGGGGCTACGGGTGGGGCCTGGAAGGGAGTGAGTGCCTCCGTCCAGAAAGCGGACCTGGAACAGCATCACCGCATCTGATGGGGGGATGATTGCGACATTGTCCAAAGGCAGGTTAATTTGCATCCCGATGAAGCGTTTTGTGCAGTCAGGAAAGCTATTGCTTCTTCTTTAAGCAGCTTATCAAAATGAAAATCGTTTTTCAATTAATATTGCATTTTCTTATCCCCCATTTTTAAATAATCTCTGTTCAGAAATTTTTTTCAAAGACCGTTAAAACTCTGAGTTAAAGTTTACCCAGAAAAATGAGGTGGGTCAGCCGGTTTTATATCTACAGGATCCAAATCCTCTGTAACAAGTGTAGAGACTGAATATTAGGGGACACAGCTGAATCTAACTAAGCTTTGCCTTCTATACTCCTTTCAGTGCTGTATGGTAAACATGTATGCGCTCTCTGTTTGAAGGAGGCAGCGTAGCAGAGAGCTCAGGAGCCTGCTCTGTGAAGCCAAACTGCTCGTGTTCACATTCTGGCTCCACTCCCTCTGTGCTTTGGACTTTGGGCAAAGACTTTGCCTTTCTAAAGTTTACTTTCCTTGTCTATAAAATGGGCAGATTGCAGCACCTTATAGTGTTGTGATCATGGAGGGTGTCAGATACAGGATAATGCGCTTAGAAAGAGCATGGATCTAGAGCTGGATTGCAGGGGTTTGAATCCGGCCTGACCAGTTACTAACTTAATTTAACCAAGGGGCCAGGACATAAGCAATGAAAAAATAAGGCTTCATTATAGGAATTTTAAAAGGTGAACAAATAAAGCTCTGTGAAAAATAAAGGAGAAGGATATTAATTTCCATGGAAACATGAAAAGAATAGAACTTGAAATGACAGTTAAGATTAACCTTACGCAGAACATGTAAAATTCACACTTTCTCATTTGGTGGGTTAAATTCCAAGCAACTTTATAATTTACCTAATTGTGAAGAGGTGGCTGAGGAGCACCCTCTATATAATTCCCCATGGCTGTGGAATCAAGCATCTGATGCTGCCTGGAGTTACGGCTTTGAGAAACCGAAATGCTGCCCTTTTAACCTCCCCACCTGCCACCTCCCACCTGCCCCAACCGGGTTCCAGTCATGCAGGACTTCCAGTAGTGGAGGGAGAAGTGGTTGCCGCAGCTCACTTCCCCATGTAGGCAGATCCCCAAGCAGAGAGACTTCTGCCTATTTTGTTTCTGCTGACGTAGAGAAGTGGGTATTTCTAACCACTTCCCTATGGAGCAGGAGCTACTGTTGCCCGAAGCCAGCTATCTCTTCCCAAAAAAGGAAGTGTAGATTGGAGAGAGGCTCTATTCTGGGTAGCTCTAATAAAATATAAGCCCTGTTTCTCAGTCTTTGGAAGTTGTCAAACAGCAATAGAGTTTGGAGATCCCTAGACTTAGGCCCAGCACAATCATCTGAACGGTCACAGCATGGATCATTCACCTAGAGTACTGGAGAGGACACAGGCTGTGGATTGGCCAATCTTCCTCTGCCACCCACCACCTGTTCCATGCCAGGCAATTCCCATTTTTTCTCTGCATTTCAGTTTCTTTACCTGTTGAAATAACAACAGGAGCTATCATTCTGTGAGTGCCTAGGATGTGACAAGCACACACATCTGAAGTATTATTCTTCCCTTTTCACAAATAAAGGAAATGGAAGTTAAATAACTTACTCATGATTACTCAACTAACAAGAGTCAGTATTTAAATTTAAGTTTACATGTAGTAGGCAGTCAATAAATCACAGCTAATGTTTTTATTCTAAAGTGATATTAACCATGGTTATAAGAATATGGGTTAAAATAAGAAAAAAAAGCAGCTATAGGACCAATTGTCCTCTTTGCACTGGCACATAAAAATATCATCTTAAGCTTTCTTAAGAACATATTTGCCTGTTATAATCATAGCCTGACCAGAGCTTTACTCCAGAAAGAAGAGAAATGCCATTTATGCATGCTGCATTCTTAATGTAATAAAGGAGAAAGAACATTGGACTAGGAATTAATAGGCAATTTATACTTGTCCAAAATTTTTTTATGATTATCTAATTCCATTTTGATGACAACGCTATTATTTAATCCTAATTTAATAGGCGTTTAGAAAGCAGGCTTTAAATGGAGTAGTGATCTATTTAGCTTAAACTGGCACTCTTGACTTTGATGTCTTTAGTCCAAATACTATCAGTAAGTAGCCCTGCAACTTTTGGCATTTTGTTTCTCTTGGCCTGGGATTCTTTATCTATAAAATATGAATGAGATATAGATCTTTTGATTTCTAAGATTTTTCTTCTCTCATTTTCTTGGCTTCTTGCAGCCATTAACAATGGCTTCAGGGATGGCCCTTGTTCAAGATGGAACTTACATGTCTATGGGGTTGGCTGCTCAAACTTGTGTTATTTTTACCCAAGAGTCTTTGTATATGCTTATGGCAATACATTTGATTACTCTGATAATATTTGCTATTAAATAAAATTTTTCACCAAGTCCTCTACTTCATTCAGGAGAGTTCTCTGGAAGTTCCAATCCTGGGATAAACAAAGACATCTCAAGATATCATCGCTGTCTTTATATAGTAGATGTTGGCAGGGCATTCTTGCAGTCATAACATTGACATGCTGACTTTGAATTTATTTATTTTTTCCATATAGAAATACAATGATGTTACGGTCTGATTGTCATCTATGTAACTTCCAATAAATAAGATTGGGATAGTCTAACAAAACATAAGCTATGCTGAATGGAGAGGGTTGGACATTCAGTTGTCAGAGAAGTTGAAGGGTTTGCTTTGTAGGAAGCTCCTTCTCCCCAGCCCAGGTGGGACTCTGAGCATGTGCCCAGTTCCAAGAACAGATGGTATTTCTTTTATTTAAAGATGCTTAATTATTTCTAGCTCATGGGAGAGACCAACTAGTAGCAGGGGTCTTAAACCTCAGGGCTGTGTGTTAAATCTCTCTGAAGGGAGGTTATATTGAACCAGCACAATATTTTGCTTTGTTTTGATGCATCTAAAAGTTTTTCCAGTCTAAGTATTTTTTAGTTAAGCATAGGATCCACTACTCTATATTTAGCTGGCTGCCTTCATAGATTCATGTTATCTGTCTGCTCCTTGAAGGCAAGCGGCCTGTCATGTCTGAGAGGGGTCCCTATTTGCTGTGCTTTCATAGTGTGCTAAACATGTTACATACATGTTATTTATTCTCAATACAGAACTGTGAGTTAGGTGTTAGCACCTGTGTTTACAAACGAGTAACTGAGGCTCAAAGGAAAGACCTAGCCCTAGCCCAAGACAAAATAACTAAGAAATACCACCACTGGTGGACTGAGCTTTAAGCTTGAACCCTGATAGCTCTCAGTTTCCTTGGCTCTGTGTGGGCTCTGGTTCCAGTGCCTTTTCTAGTGAGTCTGTCAAGGGCTACTGGATTCTGTGACTTGGATTTATTCTTTCATACGAAGAGTTAAGGCACACTACTTGTGTCATCACAGACATCATCCTCATCTAACCTTCAGCGACTAAGGGTGTGGTGATCTTGCCTTCCCTGCAGGGGTCCACCTACACCCATTGTATTCATTTCTGGATCCAGGGTTTTAGAGCCCTTGGTAAATTCAGTGTGTCCATAATGTCTCCTTAGTAATTATTGAAGGAACTTATTCTGTTCAGCCAAGAGAAGACCTGGGGTGGGACTCGCATAATGGCCATATCCAAAACTGACATCCAAGAAAGAGTCAATCAGCTTATGTCTATGGTTCCTAAGGACAAAGCTAGGCAAAGTCAACCTGACAGATGAACGCCAATCCATCAGGGCTGCCCATCAATCCTGCTGTCAAATCCATGCCCTGTGCCTAGAATCCTACCAAGACACCAACTTCAAGATTTCTACTGGTATGTGGTGACCTGAGCTCTCTAGGCAGGTGCTTGTGTCCCCACTGGCGGCAGCCTGCAGCCCCATGCCCAGCCCCGCACCCAACCGCCCCCTCCCCTCCCCGTCACTCCCCAACCCCCTCCATCACCTCCCTGTCCATCACACCCCTACACCGCCCACCCCGCGGGGAGCCGAGCCTGCCTGTGCTGCAGCCGTCTCCTGGCAACGCAGACGCCGAGCCGAGCAACTAGACGCTCCGTGGTCGGAGCTCAGCCCTGCTGGGCCGGCCTCTGTCATGACTTCCAAACAAATCAAAAAGAAAGAGGTGCACCGTATCAACTCGGCGCACGGATCGGATAAATCTAAAGAGTAAGAGACCTCTGCCTGTCCGGCCCTGCCTTCGCCTAGCCCCTTGGGTGGCAAACTGCCAGGGCAGGAGTTTAGCGGCCTCCTCACAGCTTCTCTACCCTCCCTGGGAAACCAGACCCTGGAGGTGCTGGCTCCCTTTCCTCCCCCTTGCCTGTCTTGACCCACTTCCTTTCCCAGAGCGCCTGGTTTTCTTGCTTTGGATGCTCAGCTGCACTTCTGGCTCCCTTGGGTGAAACTCCGGCCCCCCTCCCCCCTTTAATAACCTATTGAAGCAGTTAGAAAGGTTGTAGCTTCCTTAAGAAAGGCATGTCTGGAAAGACTTCCAGTTAAGGTCACATCTGCCTGGCCCTAATAAGGAGGGAGGGAGAGAGAGAGAAGAGAGAGAGAGGGACAGACAGAGATGTTTCCCTAGTTTGTATCTGCCTGCTCCAGCAAGTAAGAACTTTAATTAGATAAAATCAGACACAAAGTGGCTTCAAAAAGTGAAAACAATATAAATATATAGTTCATATTGCTAATGTTTACTCTGAGGACCTACACAGATCCTAGCTCACAGAATCTTTATGGTACCTGTCTGTCCTGGGCTGGTGTTAAGTGTTGTGTATTTGTATGTGCCTGCCTAGCATTATTATTTTTTCTTTGGTCTTTTATTTCCCCCTAGAGTTATCCAGTTATCAGTAGCACAGAATTTGAGCTATTGTTTGAACTTCTAAAATTTCCAAAATTCATTCCAGTTGTGAGAGAATGATTCCAATACCCTAGCCTCCTCTCCACTCTCTGGAACACATCAGGCTTGTTCCCACCCCCAAGGCCTTTGCATCTGCTGTTTCCTCTGCTGGAAAGCTCTTCTCCCCAAATATCCATATGGTTTTCTCCCTCACCTCTTTCAGATGTTCACCAAAATGCCATTTTCTCCTATCAGCTTCTTGGGCCACTTGAGTTAAAATTGCAACCCCCCACTTCCCTGGCAAAACCAAAACCAAAACCAAAACCAAACAAAAACAAACTCCCTGTCTTTCTTCACTGCTTTATTTTTCTTCATTGATTTTTTTTGTTGTTGTTCATTTAACATATTATATACTTCACTTTTAAAAAATTATGTTTTTTCATTTGTCTTCCCAATAGAATATAAGTTCTATGAAGGCAGAGATTTTTTCCTTTTGTATTTTATACACTATCGAATCCTTAGCATTTAGAGTGGTTCCTGGGTCATACATAGTAAGCACTCAAACATGTTTATCAAATGGTTGAATGACAATAATTAAGAGATAGTAACAGGGTTGCAAGAGAATTTTGAATACACCAAAAAAAACCAAAAACCCTGTGTCAATGTTGATTGTAATTAATGTATGTTGAAGTCTTACAACTCTTTCAGAGCTTGCAGAAAATCTTCAGCTTTAAGAAATTTATATGCTGAAGAAGATGAGATTGTTAATTGCCATAAAGATACTGATCAAACCAGATACCATAAAACACATTATGTGACCTAGTCTTATGATGGTTGTATCACACCATAGAGATAAAGTTCCTGCTTGTTAAGAAGCTAACTCTTCCCTTGCTGGAACTTCCCATTTCTTTTTGAGACGATAATATATTTCTAACATGTTTCTTTTTTCCAGAAAATATCTGAATTAATTATACCCATAAAATGTATGTATATATTTATGAAAATAGAAGAAGAAGGGCAAATAGTTATTTTAAAAGCTATGATTTTCTAGAAATGATTAAGCATTAAATACCAAATCATTAGATTTTGCTGTAGCATTAAATGATAGGATGTGAAATTCATTATAATTCAAGTCTATCCTTTAACTAAAGAACTAATCATAGATACCAGGCTAAGTCATAGACACAAGACAAACAAAGTATCACCCAGTGTGAGGCACAGGGATCAAAGTCTAGCAAGGCTCTAATGTGATTGTCATTTGAAATATAGTGGGGTGATTTAGAGTAAGTTTTTATGTCATTTTACCACACCTTGTAAATGTGGTTACAAATCCAGTAAATGCAGCCAACTCTAACATGGTCCTGGATACAGAAATAAGAGAAACAAAATCTTCATAGTCTTGAAAATGGCCATCCCACAGAACCTAGAGCTGCCATCAGTATCATCTTTTTTTTTTTGCCCTATGTCAGACTGGGGATAAGGACCATGTCTATTTTTTGCCTAGTATGCTGACTAGCATATAATAAGCACTTTCCATTTGTGTATTAAATGAGCTCGTAGTTTAGTTACCTACCTTGGTTTTCATTCCTTGTGAATTTGATTGAAAATCAAATCTCCTTCCCTTTCCTATTTGATCTGCCATTGGCCGTGTTCAAAACCTGAGAGGTTGCAACTGATTACAGCAGAATCATCTATATCCATCTATAACTAAATTCATAAGTAAATATGACTTTGAATTAGCAAGAAAAATATGTCAGGTAACTGAGCTATCAGTTTTGACATTAAACTATTTCTATAGTTCTGTGTTCTCTAGTTCTCGGTATCAGCCAGTAGGAAATCTCCATTCTAGGGTTCACACTGGCATCAATTCTTCTGTGACATTGGACAAGTCATTTTTTATTCTGACATTTGGTTTTACCTTCTTTACATGGAAGACCCTCTAATTAAAATTGCTCTCACTCCAAAACTCCCTGTCCTCTGTTCCCTACTTTGTATTTTCCTCCAGCTCTAAACTTCCATGATTGTAAATGATTTATTTTTTTTAACTTCACTGGGTCCATAATAAGAGAGGGAATTTTGCTATAGTAAAATGTTTAAAACCATGATTTAATTGATTTTTCTTAGTTTTCATCTTCTTTTAACGCAACAACTTATAATAACTGTCACAGATTATACCTCTCATTATCAGTATGTATCTTAGTTTGAGCTGCTATAACAGAATACCATAGACTGGGTGGCTTAAGCAACAAACATTTATTTCTCACAGTTCTGGGGGCTAGAAGTTCAAGATCAAGGTGCCAGCATGATTGTGTTCTGGTGAGGGCCCTCTTCTTAATTCACAGATATCTGTCCTCTTGTATCCTCATATGGTGGAAAGAGAGAAGACTAGCTCTATTTCTCTTATAAGGACACCAATCCCATCCCGAGGGCCCCAGCTAATGACCTAATTATCCCCCAAATGTCCCATGTCCTAATACCATCCCACTGGGTGCTAGAGTTTCAACATATAAATTTGGGGGAAACACAGATATGCAGTCTGCAACAGTATCCAGTGATAATTAGCAATTATAAACAAATTTAAATTAATTGATAAATCTAATTGATTTGAAAACTAATAGGTAAAGATTTTTTACCAGTTAGATGCCACCGGAAGGATTCATATTGATGTGAAGACAAAAGGTTGATCTTCTTAGAAGTACTAAAAGTGAGTTTTTGTGTAGATCATGAATAAATCAAGAGGGACAAAAGAAAATATATGATTTTTATATTAACAGTCATTAGAAGTATCAATGCATATACTTTATACACTAAAATATATGGAACTTTAATGGACACTTTGAGATAAGGGCACACTTTGGTGTTTATAGTCATAAAATTTTTTTCCACTTCTAATAGCACATTCTAACCAAGATTGAAAAACAGGAAATCTGTTAAACTAGCATGAACCATACAACCTTCTAGATTTGTAATGATGAAATATCATTAAACTTCTTTCAAAACCAGAATGTAATATATTTCACAATCCTCAAGTTAATCTATCTTTATGACTTAAATGCACATCAAAATTTTATAGAATTTTCAAAAAAGATCAACATATCTGTGTATATGAAATTTGAAAAGAAAACTATTATTGATACAAAATATGAATTATGATTAATACCATGAAAGCAACATAAAATAAAGGAATAAATATCATACTGAACATTAAATTAAGTGAATTCTTGGTTATCTGAGGTCCAAGAGAGCTGATTCAATAAACCAGGCAGAGAGCCAGACACAGTGGGGAGGTGCCCTTTATAGTTTTAGGCCTCGTATCTTCATGGTCCGCACTGAAAGGCAGAGGTAAGAGGTGGACCCTGGAGTAAACAACTCAGGTCATACTGAGTTCTGCAATTTCTGTAGGTGACCTCTGTGGACCTCAACAACTAAACTCAATTAACCAATTTAAAAGATCAACTTCAGTGACAGAAGCTTCCCCAGAGGAAAGCCTAGTCTTCATTTTCATTTCCCAACTATATATTGAGTATTTCTCAAGCCTAAGTCACTGGCAGGCCCCAGATAATAAGGAATTGTAAAACATGGTACCCTCTATCAAGGGATTTGTAATCTGGGGCTGGGAGAGGAGGACTAAGATTCATATAGAAGTAACTAGGATACAGGGTAATGTCACATTTGTCAAAGGGAACTTATTCCATAGAAGGAATTATGTGTTGGCATGAGGTTAGATTAGAGAAATCCAGAGACTCCTAAAATGAGGGCTATATGAGTTAGAGGAGAGAAAGGTCACTTCCAAGAGGAACTGATCTGTCATCACCTCTCTCCAACAGCCACTCCCCAATTGTGAAAGGCACAGGTGAGTGGGATGGTTAGTGCAGGCAATGGGAATGTTTGGGGCACAGAAAGTCATCCAGGTTGGCTTGTAAATCATCTAAGGTGAGTATGCAGCAGAATGAGAAGAATAAGGAATTCACACTCTCTATAGTGGGGAAACACAGATGGTTTTAAGTATCAAAATGTTGATTTCTGAAGCAATTGCATGGAATATATGCTGGATTAAGAATGGGCCATGGTCTTGAGATAATGGGGATGCCTGATTCTGGGCACGCCTGATGGTGGTGAGGAGCAGATGAAAAGGAGGGTGGCTGTGCAGAGCAGATCTGTAAGCAGGTTGTGGTCAAAGCCTACACAAGCCAAGTTTCTGGTCTTCAGCTGCAGTGTAATACACAATGATGATGTCCAGGCTACAATGCCCCCATGTCTGAAAAGGAAAGGAAAAAAATGTGTAAATGAGATTCAGAACAGATTTCTGAATGCCTGGCCTTAGGTACTTTGTGTTCTCTTCAGGGCCTGGCACAGTGTGTGTTTAATAAATGCATGTGTAATTTAATTGAGTTGAACTGGAAACCCAGTGTGGCAACTGGACCATAAAACTCTCTGACTCAGAACCAGAGAGAAACTAGGAGAGCCCAGAGGGAAGAGGCCCTGCCATAGTCATCTGCAGCACCCGGGGCAACGCTTGGCACAGATTAGGACATTTTGTAAATGTCAATAGCATGTTTTTAAGTATAAAAAGCTCAGCCAAAAAGCTCGGTTTAATGAGGATGGGAGTACCCCTTTAATCTTAATAGAGTCTGCCTTTAGCTCTCCCTTTGAAATAATCTTAATCTGAGTATTTGGTTAATTATTTACTAAAGTTTGACATGGTTTAAGAATTATCTCTGGTGGTGAAATCTTTTCTTTTGTAATCACCCAATTTTTAGTTTGTGTAATTTTAAGTTTACTCTATGGAATTATTAGAGGGGTAGAAGAAGTTAGAGTGAAAAGATTTAAATTTACAAACTCATGGAATTAGTACTTCCTTGCTACCTAAAAACATACTCAATTTTATGCATTGAAACTAATAGCATTGTGCCAATGCTTCTAGATGAGCAAACTAAAAGTGGCTCGATCTAAAGTAGTTATTTAAAAATATTTTAATTCACTAATATTACTTTGAAATTTCCAGGTCACAGATTCTTTAAATCAAGGAATTAATTTAGATAATCTATAAATTTATTATGCCACCTAATGTGAGATAAAACAACTAAACACTGTATCTAAGACAGATTAAAAATATGCCTTTAATAAATTTGTATAATATGAAAGATTGGATAGAAATATTACTAATATTTCTCATTTTTACCCTTGATAAAGAAGATATACACATGTCGTCATGGCATCGTAAAGAAGTACTAGACTAGGTGCTTTGAAATTTTATTGTTATCCTTACTTCCCAGGGTAGGTCCAAGCTAATTAACTACAGATTCTGAGGCTATAGTCATGCTAATTTATACAGCTGAATTAACATATGGAACATTTTTAAAGTAAATAAATATTTATATTTTGGTTTTTTCTTTTTTTCTCTCCCTCTCTTTCTCTTTTTTTTTTTTTTGCCTGGTGTCAAAATGAATGCCATGGTCCAATAGTTTGTGATCATTTCGATTCCATCCTTCTGACCTGGTGAATATCAGAATTTCACATATTACTTCAATCAGATTCTCAAAAGATCGGTGTGCCTTTCTGCCCCCAGTTTTTCGCCTTGCAGTCTCCAGTTGGGGGTACCTGGCTTTCAGCTACAGCCTCTGCAGAGACTTGGGTCAACCCAAAGCTGCTTTTCAGCTTCGCATCTTCAGACTTCCCGCAGCATCTGTTTCTGAGTGCAGCTATTCAAAAAATGCCACTTTTTGAGTGTAGGGGTGTATTCGGGGGAGCTATGTATTAAAAACCCAAGGGGAGGGCGTGTGTCCAGGTGAGTTATTAAGTTAATGACAAAGGCTACAAGTCATCAAAACCTTGTGTATATACCAGCAAAAGGAGAGAAAGCTGGAGGGACTGGGAACTGTTTTGCCTGCTTTGCCTCCTAGCTTGAACCAGAGGCACAGCGAGAGTTTAGCCAGGTTAGGTTAAGGTCAAGGGTGAAGGCTGTACCGTACAAACTGGCAGTGGGGCCCTTTCCCCATACAAAAAAATGCAGACGAACTAATTAGAAATTTGAGACAAAGCCACATGTTTGCCTCACCTTTGGTCAAGGTCTAGGAAGAATTTAGGGACTAGTTTGTACAACAAAGAATGAACTTAGGAGAAAAACAGTTGTGAGTTCTTTTAAAAAGTGGTTATTTTGAGCCTGTGCATGTACTAGCCTTTGGGTCCTGCAGACCTGTTGTTTATTTCATGGATTTTGGCTGAAGTCATTACGGATACTGTCTCATGTATTTGCATGAGCAGCTTTGTTGCTGGAAGGTGTCACATCCTGGGAAATGGCAAAGATTAAGATCTTGGTGGCCTTTGTACCTGGGCCTGGGACCAGCACAGCAGAGGCATCCTGCCTCCCCGACTGCTGTCCTGGCTCCTTGTCTCTCAAGAGGGTGCAGGTGCCCACAGGGGAGCACAGGGCACTGCAGCTCAGCCTGGCCTCTCTGGCACTTCCCTGGAGTTCTCCTATCTCTCCCCTCTGCCTCCTGCCCCATTTCCTTTCTTCTACCTGCTAAATTAAGTCATTCTCAAGTGATCCTATTTAGCTTCTCTCTTCTCTCCCTTTCGATCGTCTAAAAAAATTATTCCTGATTTAAGACTACTAAATTAACATCTCTGACCCTTATCATGCAATTAAGCTCAAGTTCAAGTGGACAAATCCGCTTAGATGCGCTCTCCTACTCTGAATTAAATGTGTCCAAATGGAGGCCATCATTTTCTCTCCCAAATGTGCACACTTCCATGTTGCTCACTTTAGAGAATGTTATTACTATCTTCCCTGTCACCTTAACTCTAAGGATCAGTCGTCTGCCCTCTCCCTCTCCTTTGCCCGTCACATGCAGTTGGCTTCCTTGTTTTTTTATTAATAATTCTCCACCTTGGCTCCACACTCATTTTCTTCCCTGCCCTCCTGTAGGTGAGGCCCTCATTAACTCCAGGTAGAATCGCTAAGAAAACCTTCCAATTCCCTTGCCTTTAGTCAAGGTTTTTCCTTATACAATTAACTTTGCATAAAAATACTGTTTGTAATCTTAACACATCATTTGCAGGTAGGATGTTCCTGCTTTATACAAAAAAAAAAGAAGAAGAAGAATGAAAGAAGGAAGGGAGTGAAGGAGGGAGGGAGACAGAGAGAGAAAGAGAGCAGCTCACCACGCTAGCTCTTAGCAATAAGCTCAGCAACTGGCTTCAGCTCCCTCCTACTCTGTATCAACCAGATACTAACATACTATCCACTATTCCTCCACTTTTCTGCCTCTGCATCTTTCCCCATCCTCTTCTCTATGCTTATAGTGGCTTCCATGCTACCCCCAATTCCATCTACCTCTAAAGACCTTCTTTTCCATGAAGCCAACATTGACTTTCCAAGTTGGAAGTAATTTCTCCCCCTCTTCTGTGCTAATAAAGCACTTTGTCTTTAACTTCATTATCACCCTCTTTGCTTTTGCCTTGGTGTCTTAGCTATAACATGCATTTATTCTCAGTAATTTTAAGTTATTTGAGAATAGAAACTGAATCTTATTAATCTTCGCAGTCACCCAGCCAAGCACAATGTTGAACTTTTAAAATGAAATGCCCATTTAAATAATTTTACAAAAACCAAGTAAATAAAAGGTCAACATAACAATTGGCTTTAACTAATTTAAAACATTTTTTTTTAAGATTTACAAGTTGCTTCCCTACATCTTTAATTTCTAAAGTGTATAACTCAGAATGTCCCTAATCCAAATTAAGTCAATTGTGTAATTCTATTCATATTCTGATTCCTGCAGGGTGTTAGCTGACACTACTTAAGAAGGCATGCTGATTGCACATTGCATAAATAAACTGCTTTCCACTATGAATAAAATCAGGTCCTTACACTGAACAGCGTGCATTAAGAAAACAATGGCAAAACTCCAGACCCTCATTTTATTGAAATTTTAACATCCCTACAGTGAACCTGCTTCCATAAAATAATCTAATTAAAACAAATATGTGAATATGTCCCTGTGTGTATGTGTGTATAAACCAGATTCAGGGTTTTTTTTATTGCATCAAAGTCTATAATGGCTTTACACCTTTGTACCAGCTAAAGTTTTCCTTGAAGGTTTTTAACTCTTGTGCATTTTTTGTTGTATTACATAAATTTGCTAATTGACTTCAGAATTTTTAAAAAAATCATTTTGTCATCTTTGCAAAG
>NW_012150618.1:4231386-4233476 GCF_000956105.1 Propithecus coquereli | reverse complement strand
TGGCATAGTTTACAATTAGTTCTTGCCTAACATTAGAGTTACCATTTCTGTTCTTTCTTAGTTTGGAAGTTTTACATTTTATTTCTTGGAATATCCTTATTTTTTTTACATGTGTGTTTATCTTTAAATACTTTCCTGCAAAGTCTACAGTTAGTTATTCAGTATCATTACTAGAAAACAAAAACAAAAACAAACTGGCATGGTAATATCTCTTAGAATTTCCTTCCTCATCCCTTTTATTTTTGTTTGCTAGAGTTTTAATTATAGTTTTTTAAAGCATAAAGTTATTGTTATTATTATGTTTGTAGGAAATACTTTTAAAAGTTTTACCAAAATGTTATATTGACTCATTTGCTTACCATTGCTCCTTATATCCCACACTTTCAGTCTGGGGTTATTTTCTGACTTTCTGAGATAAATCCTTCAGTATTGTTTTTGTTTTTGTTTTTGACAAGAGTCTGTTATGATAAACTCAGTTTTAATGTTTTTATTTCATTTAAGATAGATGTTTCTATATCACTTTTGAATAAGAGTTTACGTGGGTATTGATTTCAAGATTGACAGTTATTTTACCTCAGCTTTGAAGATACCACTTCCTTGCTTTCTGGTGTCCACTATTACTGTCAATTTGATTGTTTTTCATTTTAAGCTAATTTGACATTTCTCTATCTAAATGGAATACATCTACATCATTGATCTACAGTTTCATTTGATATATCTAGGTTCAGATTGCCACTGCTCAGCCTGATATTTATCCTCTTTATTGTTTGATTGACTTTTTCCAATCTGAAGACACATCTTTTATCAATTCAGCCATCCTATTTTGAAATATACCCCCCACCCCAACATTCTAACAATTTTGTTTTTCTGGATCTCCTATTAAGCATATGTTTGATTTTTCCAATCTATCTACTTGTCTATTTTATATTTTATATCTCTTTATCTCTCTATGCAAATATTAGATTTTTAAAATTTACCTCCGAAATCACTAGCTCTCTTCTTACTTTGGCTGTATTTTATCTACTCTTTATGCTATTTTATCAAGTCTTTATTTCAATATCTGAAATTTTCATTACTAACATTTTTTAAGATTTCTTTTTCCATATCTATTTTTTGTTAAATATTTTCCTTGTTTAATTGCAAGACAAAAACTACCCCTCCTTTATCTTCTTGAGAATTCAAAATGTACTCATTGTAAAGACTTTTTAAGTTTGCAGTATTACTTCTCTTTCCTTGGGTGTGAGTTCTTTCTTCTGATATATTTACTGACTGTCCTTCATAGTTTTAAGCTTCTTGTTTTGCTTTATAATTTCCGTTTTTTAGTTCATCTTTTGTAGATGCTCTAAAGTCATGCATACTGTTCCGTGTCATGAGTTTGGATGGGCTTCCAGGATGTTCAGCTCCTTACGCATTGCTGAGATGCAGTTGGTATGCACTACTGAAAAGGACAGGATAGCTGTCACAATATTGAAATACTTCCTTACCAGCTTGCAAACGGCTGCTTTTTTAAGCTTTCGGATGAATGTTCTGCTGCTTTGAAACTCTGGCCTCTCTCTCTGGGAACCCCAGGACCTATCCATAATTCGGCTAATAAATAGTTAATGGACAAGCAGAGAGCCTTTGGCACTCTACTCCAATACCAGAACAGAGTCCTTTCTGATTAGTGGATGCATTCACCATAAAAATTAAAATTTCTTTTTATGTTACCCTATCCCCGCCTTACCCCCACTCAAGTCTTAACATTGGAGGGTTGAAGGCTTTTCTGCTCTATAGGAAATGCTAGCCCTGATGCCATGCCCATGGCGGTGGAGGGCTGCCCTCACCCTCATTCTTTTTCTTTCATCCAGTCTGTTTCCTCAGGGAACCATGGGCAAGAGACACATGGCCTGTTATACCACAAACCATAGGGGGAGTTATACCAGTCTTAGTTCAAAGCTAGGCACTTATGAATAACTCTAGCCACTGGCGCCTTCACAAAACCTATTTCTGGTCTGCTGACATTTACAGGGTAGTTATAGCTTCCTTTCCAGCATAGACTTCCAGACTTTTAAGCTTTGACTGCCATTGCTCACATCCATTCCCCAGTACTT
>NW_012150618.1:4226400-4229381 GCF_000956105.1 Propithecus coquereli | reverse complement strand
TTTCTCACAGAAGAAAACTCAATATAATATTGAAAGTACATTCTCTCAACACAGGGTTGCCTCAGGGGACGGGGACTGGAGGAAAAGAAAACCCTGATAAGGATAAGCACATAATCAAAGAATACACAAAATATAGGCAGAAGTCACAACAAGAGAATCAAGTATTACAAATGTAAGATAATAGAAAAATAAACTGTAAGTAACATAGCATGTGTACGCTTATAATGATTAAAGATGTAAAAGAGGAGATTCAAATCCTAAGAAAGGAAGTACACTCTTTAGTCAATGCTACAATATCAAACAACCCCCAAATTTCAGTGACTTAAACAACAAAGGACATTTTTCATTATACCAAAGTCTGAACAGGTAGGTGGGTATAGAGTGGTGGCTTGGAATGTGCTGAATAAGGGTTCTTGGCTCATTTCTTCTCGAGGTATCACCATTTGGAAAGGTGTCCTCATACAACTTAGCCATACACTGAGTAGGAAGAGAGTGAGAAGTATCTCACGGGATGTTTTATGAACCTGAAGGTGAATACTGTTATTTACCCGCATTCTGTTGTCCAAGACACCATCACGTAAAGCTAGTCACACATCAAAAGAAATGGGAACAGAATTGGTAAGCATCTGGTCAGTCTCGACCTACATACAACAGTTTGAAACAGTTCCAATTAGGAATTATTAGAAATGTAAAATAAAGACATCTATTCTTTCATTTCACATAAATACATGATAGATAGACAGATTTCCTACTTTGTCCAGCTACTGTTCGAGTTGCTGGAGATGGAAGAAATGAACAAAAAATCCAATGTTCCTGCCCCTGTGGAACTTACACATCCTATCCGTGGAGATGCACAGTAGGCACATAGACAAAGAGTTAGTGAGAGTGTTGTCGGGTGCTACAGAAATGAAGCAATATGAAAAGATGCAGAGAGGTGAGCATTGCTACAATAGATAGAATATTCAGGAAAGTACTTCCTCCAGCTCTCACCCTCCAGAAGTGATATTCAAGAGAGACTTTAACCTTCTTGTTGCTAAATTCAACATTTAGTTGTTTTCACTTCATCTTGATCTATTAGCCACATTTGGGTCTATTGCTCATTCCCTCATTTTTGAGGAAAATTGCTTCACTTGGTTTCCAAGGCATCACCTTCTACTGTGTTTGTCCTGCCTTACTGTATTATTTTCCTGTTGCTGCTGTGATAAAATACCACAAACTTAGTGGTCTAAAACCACACAAATTTATTGTTTTAGAATTCTGGAGGTCAGAAGTCCAACATGGGACTGAGCTGACGATAGGTTTCAATAGGGCTGCTTTCCTTTCTGTAGCCTCTAAGGACAGAATCCAATTCCTTGCCTTTTCCAGCTTCTAGAACCTGCCCGCATTCCTTGGCGCGTGGTCTCCTTTTTCAGTTTTCAAAATCAGTAAGTTTGCCTTTATCCATTCTTCATTTGTCACTTTTCCCTCTGAAATCTTCTGTCTCCCTCTTCCACTTTTAAGGACCCTGGGGATTACACTGGGCCCACCCAGATAATCCAGGATAATTCACCCATCTCAAAATACTTAATCACATCTACAAATTCCCTTTGGTCATGGGAGGTAGGTAACATGTTCACAGTTTTCGGGGACTAAGATGTGTATATATTTGGGGTGGGGAGGATTATTCTGCCTACCACGTTCAATGACTACTTTTTTCTCAGTTTTCTTAATCATTTCCTCCTTATCTCTCTCACCTTTAAATATACAGTACCAGGGCATAAATGCAGCTGTGTTGCTTATTAGAGGATTGAAGTACTTTTTTTATTTATTACAAGTACTTTACCAATAACTCTGAGCCCGAAACATGTCTGCCTTTTGCCCTGGGTCCCTGACCTACCCTCAGGACTTTACATCCCTGCCCCTACAACAAAAATAAAGAATAAATATCTGGCTTAGCTAGAAGCTTTGAAGACACTGATCCAGCGTTGTGGTCAGGCTCCGTTTAGATTGGTTAATGTTCCATGCATACCAGTCGTTAGGTGTTTTGAATAGCATCCCTGGGAGTGTCTCTCTCTCAAGTAGTCATTTTCTTGGTGATTTCATCCAGTCTTCAGACTTTAAATACCATCTAAATGCAGATGACTCTCAAAGTTTCACTTTTAGCCCATTTTTTTCTCCTACACTTCAGAATCTTAAATCAAACTACCCATTCAACACCTCCAAGGATGTATTTTAGACATCTAAAACACAACTCATTTATCAGTGAACTGCTGCTTTATCCCCCCTGCTTCAATCTTGCCCCATCATGTGGTCTTCTGTCTATTAAGAAATATCTACTCTGTCTACTTTCTTTACCTTGAAAATATACACAGAATCTGATTATTTCTTGCCTTCTCTACAGTTACTAACTCAGGCCAAATCCCCATTAGCTCTCACCTGTTATTCCGAAGCCACCTACATTGTCTCCCTTGGTTCCTTTGGTCTTTTCTCAACATAGCACCAAGAGTGATCATCAAAATTTAGACACATCATTTTGTGTTCCAAGCCCTCCTTTGGCATCCTGTCTCACCCACATAAAGACCAATGCCTTTCTCCTGGCTTAGATGATCTCAACAATCTTCACATCTCCTGTTATCTCTCTACAATCATCTTCCTTTACTTCCCCTTTCATTTAGCGGACCTCCATATTATTCTTTTTTTTTTTTTTTATTTCTGCATATTGTGGGGATACAAATGTTTAGGTTACATTGCCCTTGCCTCTCCCCCCCGCCCCAGTCAGAGCTTCAAGTGTGTCCATCCCCCAGACAGTGCGCATCGCACTCTTTATGTGTGTATATATCCATCCCTCCTGCCCCCTCCCATCTGCCTGACGCCCGATAAATGTTATTCCTATATGTGCACTTAGGTGTTGATCAGTGAATCCAATTTGTTGGTGAGTACATGTGGTGCTTATTTTTCCATTCTTGGGATACTTCACTTAGTAGAATGGGTTCCAGCTCTAT
>NW_012150618.1:4215484-4218259 GCF_000956105.1 Propithecus coquereli | reverse complement strand
TATGGGGACTGTGTGTGTGCCTGTGTGTGTGTGTAGCTTTCAGAATTTACATCAGGAGAATAGATTGCGCAAATTCTCAATTGAGCAGTTAAGTTCTGGGGAAGACCTAGAGATGAGTCACTCCAAAGTGTGGAGAAACAACAGGGAGGGGAAGGGCAAAATTGCTTGGCATTTTTGAAATAGGATATAAAAAATAACTCTTTAGGGAGCTTGGAGTGCAGACATGCTTTTGTCAGGGGACTGTGAAAAAATCTTACAGATCTCTGGAAGGTTGAGTATCAAATTCTGGCATTGCTCGGTGTTATTAAAGCAAGGGCAAGTGTGTTGGAAGAACATTTATTGGAAGAAAACCAGAGGGACTGGAGCGGTAGCAAGTGTGCTGGTCACCTGATGTCCATTTTATTTGATGGCAGCAAATAGGAATCAGGCTGGCTGAACATCAGACCCCAATGTAGATACTGTCGCCCTTGGATTAAGGAGCCTACACAACTGCATGGTTAGGGAAACACGAAGTCAACTCTTGCTGTGAACAGGGGCTATCCAATGGCATGTGGCACTTGAGAACCTTAACCTACATCCCATTCTGGCACTGCAGCTTTCAAAGGTCAGAGAGCACTAGCTCAAACTACAGTGCAAAGGTGGTAACATCTGGGCTAGAATCTGACTCCCCACCCCAGTTCCGTCCCACAGCCTCAGCATTCTTGGCTCACAAAGCAAGACCCCCTCCACTGGAGTGAGTGGTAGACAGTGTCCAAGCCTTGTGATTGCATCTCCATGATGGGGTAGCCTGGTAGCTCTTAGCCTTGATTTGCAACATCCATATTTTACCAAGATTAATTACCTTAAATTTACAACGATAGCAGTTGTCCTTGGAGTTTTGCTGATCCTGTACTACAGTTTCATAAGATGTTACCATCGGAGAAACAAGAAAGGGAATACAGGAACTCTTTGTATTATTTCACACATCTTTATGTACAGCATCTATAATTATCTCAAAAGAATAAGATTTCAAAAATTCATAAATGAAAGTCAGTTGGGTCAAAGGTCCAAATTTTATTTACATATAATCCTGTTTGTGATTCTAACAGTTGAAAATTAAGTAAATAGTTCTCAATCTTCTCTACTCAGTTAAAAAATTTTTTTTTCAATGGAAAATAAGGCCGTATCTGGCCTATCCAAAATGGTTTTCCCCGCCATACCTAATTTACATTCCAAAGCAGCTCATGCTTGTTTGGGCTGCTCCTCTACAATTAAAATGCTACTCAACAATCCACCTTCTGCTAATGATATGCAGTATTGTTAAATTCAGTATTCTCCAAATACTCCACGAATTGGCTCTAAGGACGAGCACTCAAATTGCTTTACACGTGCTTATTGATTGATCAAATTTATGCACAGATTTGTTTTCATTAAGATTGAGTTATGTTTATTTTAATAAACCCATATGGAGAAAAAGCTTAATTTATTTTTTATATAGCATTTTTTTGAAGACCCTGAAGGAAAGATTGAGTTACCACCATCATTGAAAGTTTATTCCTGGAAACGTCCACAGGATATTTTAATTCATCGGGTAAGGATTTTTTTTTACTATTACTCAAAATACTATTAATTATGGGGTTGTCATACCCTAGCAATAAAAATATGCATTTTTGAAATGATTTAGAGTAATTTTTTCTTGTGGCATTTAAATTAGAAATAGATGTTTATCAGTATAGTTAAATATTTCTTGTACTAGTTACCAAGAGATTATATTGAATTTTTGTTTAGAGTCTTGAGTTTTCTTCTTCTCTCCAAAATGTTGAATTATAGCCTAAAATGTTGTGTGAAATTATTCCTTAATGTCTGACTGACATACTTTCTCCTTTCTGTTTCTTAGTACAAACTTACATGACATGAAGGTCTATTTTCTCTAGTGTTTACTAGCATTACTTTTCCAGCCCAAGAGGTTTGATATCTCTATTTCAGGGATTATGGAGGCATTTTCCAGAGGTCACCTTCATATCTGGACTCCATGCCCAACCCTTTGAAGCATACTGACTGTAACATCCCTCAAGAAACCTTCATTTGAAATAGCACTTATGTAGATTAAAACTTTAGACATGCTGGTCTATAGCTTCTTAACAGCTATGTTAGTTTGAGCGTATTTGGTTTTTCCAAGGATCTAATTATCATAAAGGCTTTTTACCTTTGTTGAATATCCTATAACTTTCATTTAATGTATAGAAAACCAGTAGACTAAATTATTTAGAACTAGTCAAGTGGTTGTAATGGAGTTGATTCTTTTGTACATTTGTGGAATCTATTAAAGCTCTGTCTCTACATGAAGTGATTTTATTCCTAAAAGTTTTAGCCTTCATCAGCACTGCCACTAATGCAAGAAAATATAATATATCCATCATATTTTCCAACTACTATTACTAGTGAAGAAAATCAGATAAACCTGAATCCAAAAAGATTTACTGAAACAAGAAAATAAAAAGGTATATTTCTGCCCACCAGAATTTTTTTTGAATGCCTTGTTGTAAGACATTTTACATAAAATAAATCAAATATATAAACCATGCCTTTAAATGACTTATGATGTTAGATAACATTAACATGAAGAATATAAACTCTGTGATGTCAATATAATGTACTTAATATTAATGTGTTATTAACAATATTCAGTCTCTTCCCAATATAAGCATATGGTTTACATTTCATGCAAATAAAGAATATGAATTTCATAAAGTGGGAGTGTTGTAAATTTGGATAAGTAGAACCATATATTTTTCT
>NW_012150618.1:4214103-4215434 GCF_000956105.1 Propithecus coquereli | reverse complement strand
AAAATAATGATCACATAATACTTTTTTTACACTAGGAAAAAAATGAAAATTATATTTGCATTGATATTCCAAAAGCTATTACTATTGTAAGTATAAAGGATTTTCTTTAAGTGTGAATTGTGTAAAAATATTCTTATGTGTTTATGATATTTGATAACACTGTGTTTATTTATTAATATCTTGCATTAGTAAGTAGGAACTAATGCTCAAAATTTATAGATGGAGTAATCTCTTTGGGGTCATTTCAGTCTTTAGAACCCAGACATGTGAAAGCTATCTGCCTACAGATATGACTATATTGAAAAATGTATTTAACATGACTCTGATGATAAGATAATTACATTTATGTCACATAATTAATCCAAGATTTTGTCTCAGAGATTTTAGGTAAAACTAACCTTTTCTCTCTCTCTCTCTCCATCTCTCTGTAGTTTCTACCCTTTTGGCAGCAATGTACAATCTAGTTCTATTGAACAAAAGGAGGGGAAATTCCCCATCTGGCCAGAGTGGAGTGAAACTGATGTAAATGCAGAAAAGTGGGATGCAGGCAAAGGTGGAAAAGAAAAGGACAAAACAGGAAAAAGCCCTATATTTGTAAGTAGACTTGGACGTGACTAGATTTCATTTTGGTTTTTAATCTTACAATGGAATAAGATTTGTTAACATGAGAACGTATCCATTTTTCTCCACAATCTCCATTCAAAGGAGAAATTTTGTCTTTGTCTACCTGCCTTCTCCGCCAGCCAATGCTTTGTCTTTCCCAGCCTTAGTCCTGAGTTTTGGTGAATCACATATGAGTAAGTGGGAGGAAAGAGATGTGACCACAGAGTCATAGTGAAACAAGGGGGAGATTAGGAGATAGAACAGGTTTGCCAATGGATTTTGGACAAAGCTGGGAAGCAGGCATTTAGAAGGTGGTTTAGAGAATGAGAGTCCACAGCAGACCTGTGATCTGTTGCCTAGAGGTTCTAAGAAAGGGGACTTTTAAAAGAGATGTTACTGTGAAGTAAAACCCGAATTCCTCTTAATATCTTTCCAAGCTGTGTGGATAAAGATCTGAGTTGCTCTTTGTTTACTTTTTGTCCTGTAAACATGATATGTCCCCGAGATTGGAGCTATGTGAAGTTCCTACATTTTCCAATTATTTTTAGTTCTTTTGCCTGTTTTAAAATGTTTACTCTGGACGCATTGACTCACACCTATAATCCTAGCACTTTGGAGGCTGAGGTGGGAGGATCACTTGAGGCCAGGAGTTCCAGGCCAGCCTGAGCAATATAGTGAGACCCCTGTCTCTACAAAAAATTTAAAAATTAGCTGGATGTGCTGGTGTG
>NW_012150618.1:4200487-4203933 GCF_000956105.1 Propithecus coquereli | reverse complement strand
ATACCTATTTTATGAATCCTAAACCTACATAAATTTAAGCTTTTCATTTTCCAAATGAAAAATAAGTATACAATATTCTACAGTAAAATTTCCAAATATATACGAGGATAGCTGCTTTAGAAACTTTTTTGACTTAATCAAACTTTAAGACTTTCTTCGATAACTCAAATTAAGAAAAACATAAATCTTATGAGGTCAGTCTTTAGTATTCAATTTCCTTACAAGCCAGTAAGTTAAATGTGACATGAATATTTCAGAAAATCTGATATTACTGAGGTAATAATGGCTTTACTGTACACCCACTGTGACCCAGAGATTTCATACATTTTGTTTCTATTCCTCACAAAAATGCTGAAAAGTAGATACTATTGTCTACATTCTACAGATGAGAAATTGCAACGTAGGCTGAAGAGACTTGCCTAGCAGCAGGAGGCCGTGAAGGGTCTGAAGGAGAATTCAATTCCTGGTCTCTGTTTCTGCTGTGACGCCGCCTTCCCACAGTGCTTGCTGCCTGTTAGTAACGCTGCATGTCAGAGTTTTGCTTAGAGCGTGTTGGCAGCTACACAGATCAACACATAAAATACGGGATTTGGAGTACATTTATTTATGTATCTGTACAATTTTAATTCTTTCACATCTCCTTCCTTCTCTAATTGGTCCTATTTGCATAAAAGAGATAATTTCCTCCTTAAACTTCGCAACATGTACTGAAGAGTAGCTCACTCATTTGTAAAATTCAACAGTTCTCTCAGGAGCTCTGGCTCAGGTCAGCCCTCTCTCTCTCTCTCTCTCTCTTTCTCTCTCACTCACTCACTCACTCTCTCCCTGTCTTCCCCTTCCAACTCACAGATATAAAGGTTAATATCAAATGGAGGTCTATGCCAAATTACTGACAGTTTATTCTGGAAAACAACTTTCTTATCTAAGGGTGTGTTTAATATTAGGCATTTTAGTGTGTACTGAGACTGTATTTCCTGAAAACAAAAGCAAGATCTATGATGTTATTCTGTAGGTCAGAAATCAAAATGTGGAATACATTGCATGTAAAATTTAATGTTACTGTTGGAAGTAGATTTTTACTGTTTCTTCCTAAATTACAGTACATACAACTGTGAAAAATAACCGATTAACACTAATGATTTTTGTCTCTAGCTGATGAGATGGATTATCAGCGAAATCTATGCAGTGTGGAAGATATTCAATGGAGGGATTATGAGCAACTATTTTAAAGGGACTTCAGGAGAACCTCCTCTTCTCCTCTGGAAGCCCTGGGAACACATATATTCTCTATGCAAGGCTGTGAAGGGCCATATGCCGTTGTTCAATAGCTATGGCAAGTATGTTGTGAAACTTTACTGGATGGTAAGTAAGTTCAAGTTCATTTGCATGAAAATTCATGTGTCTTTCATATTGCAATATATTTGCCGTTCACACCGTTACCTGGGCTAGTACAGGATAATTCAGTTTATACAGGATGTCAATCGTGTAGCTGCTGGGGGATACTGCCCTGCATATGTAATTTGTGAGCAATAAGAAACACAGTAGCTCCTCCCGTGACGCCAGTCCCACGTGCTTTGTAAACTGGTGCTGCCTGGACTCCTGAGGCATGACCACTCTGTGCAGACGCTGGTCCTGCCGCTGCTTCTGCACTGCCAGGCTGAGGCCAGCTGGGCAGGCAGGTGGATGCACAGGGCTTCCCCGTCCCTCTTCCCTCTGTGATATAGTGTCAGCATCACCGGCAGGTGGCAATGCTAGCAGCGCATCATCCAATTCTTCTCTCCTGGCCTTTGCTGCAGCTAAGGGGCCTGAGCCCATCAGTTCTGTGTCCTAAACTTGAGATTTGTTTTCACTTTAAGAAATCTTACTTTGAGGCAGAAAGATTTTACCTCTGCCTAAAACAGAAGCAAATGGGAGAGTAGGAAATGCAAATAGGGAATCCAACCTCGCTTTTGAATATGGCAAAGTAGACTCACACCACATTTAACAATGCTAGATCATATCAAACTCCTTTGGCTTTTACTGGTCCTAGTCACTGGGAAAGAATGTTCTTCCTGAACATTTGAAGGAATGGGAAGAGTATAACAAGTTAAAAATTCCATTATGTATTTCTCAGACTATGACTTTTTCCTTAATGGGCCTGAGCCATCTATTTTCCTGGGGTGAGGAATGTTGAAGGGCCAGTAATTAGAAGTTATTACAATCATCGCAATGGGAAGGGAAAGAGAAAGAAGGTGATATAGCCTCTAATATCTAAAATAGGATTTTGTTTTTTAAAAATTCAAATCAAGACAAATAACCTCGACGCCTTGTTAGGAGAGAAAACAAAAAAGCACTTTTATCTTCTTTAGTTACCAACAGACTAGACTTTAGGGTTTTAAATGTGTGCAGAGGAGTGAGCCGGAGGGTGTGGCATAAAGAAAGGAGAAAACCCAGCGGATGGTGTCGAGGTGTTGTAGAAAGAAGGTGAACACAGGAAGAGTGGGAGGGAGGTCAAAAGTATTATATTTCAAAACATTGAAGCAACCCTGGTAGTTTCTCTGTCTCTTTTTCTCTCCCTTCCCCCCCTTCTCCCCTCTTCCTGACACATCCTTCTTTCTTTTCAAATTTCCCTCTGGATAAGGGCAAACATTTACTAACACAAGGTTCTGTTTTGCAAAGAAAATGTGACTTACTTATCCTTAACTCTACTGATTCCTCACAAGCCCAAAAACACTTGATTCAGATTTTTTTTTTTAAATGCATTTAGTCCACTTTGGGAATCTCAGTCTGATCCAATTATTTAGCCCATGTCTTTAGATCAATTAGCCTTTAGGGAAGAGTGTGGTCAGAGACCAGACCCCAAGTCTCATGGCTTCCTCTGGTTCCCCATTGGTCTCACCTGAGGACTGATTTGTGAGGATGCTGTTCAGCAGGCGAGCACTGAGATACAACAGGTCCTATAGGAATTATTTTGGTAGGCGTGTGATAGATTTGCAACTGTCTGGTTTTCTGGTTGGTAGAAATCTGTTCTCTCTGGGCTAAGGGCAGAAATTTCTATGTCTTTCTATATATATTTTGCTAATTTTATATTGATAGACATTTAGGTTATGACCAGTGTTTTACCAAACAAACAATGTTGAAAAATAAGATCTTTGTGAATATATTTTTTGTCCATTAATATGGATTTTTTTCTAGGATTTCTATGTATGCCAACCTACATTCAAATTCCTAATTTTGATAAGTATATTCAAGTTACTCTTGTATTTTAATTTGTGTGTAAATACCATTTATATTTGATATATTGGGATTTAAGTCTGTAATTTTATTATTGAAGTCTATAATCTGTTATCAAGTCTATCATATTTTACATTAATTTTTATTTATTGTATTCTTTACCTCTTTTCCTATATTCCTGCATATTTATTGAACATTCTTTAGAATTTCATTTTGATTTATCTATCTTTTGA
>NW_012150618.1:4183478-4199223 GCF_000956105.1 Propithecus coquereli | reverse complement strand
AATGATATTTAATAATGAAAGCATTCTTAATTGAAAAATGCCATTGATCATCTATAATAGAAACAGGTGGTATTTGTCGAACTGGTCTTACTTAAGTTCTTAGGGCTGGTTAAAACTTTCTTCATAGGACTCCAGTATGCCTTTTCAAATAATTTTCTGAAAATCAGAATGTAAGTAGGAAACTCCTGCTGCAAGTTTTTTATTGTGGCAAAATACATATAACAACATTTAACATTTTAACCATTTAAGTGTACAATTCAGTAGCATTAAGTATTTTCACAATGTTGTGTGACCATCGCCGCTATCTATTTCTCAAATTTTCCATCATCCCAAACAGAAACTCTATACCCATTAAACAATAGCTTCTCATTTTCTCCTCCTCCCAGCCCTTGGTAACTTCTTTCTCTCTCTATGAACTTGCCTTTTTTCGGTACTTCAAAGAAGTGGAATCATACAGTATTTTTCCTTTTGCATCTGGCCTATTTCTCTGTGTATTCTTTTTGGCATTTCCTTTGAAATTAGAGGAGGGTATGGCTAAATATCTGTGCTTTTAACTCTGTCTTGCTCTGTATCATCTATTACGGAAGAAAGAAGACACGTAACAACTAAAAAAGGTAATATGAAGTTCAGTGTTACAAGTTTCATACAAAGAAAATGTATTTCACCCATTGTTCTTATCTACCTGGGAAAAATATGCTCTTCCTTAAATCTTAAGTTCAAATGTCACTTTCTTGTAAAGACTTCCTCCGGCACAATTAATCATACTTTGCTGTTTGGTCCTAGGGCACTTTGAACACATCCTAGTTTCTGTTGTTTGCCTATGTCCCTTCCCCCACTGGACTATAAGTAATTCAGTGGTATAGGCCATTGTTATGCAGATCTTTGGATTTGCAATGCTTGACGTAATCACTGAAAATATTTTTTGGCAAAGGAATGAGTTCGTAATAAAACTTAGCATATAAGAAGAAAGTAACAGAAAAAGTCTTAATTTGAGTTCACAATCATTAATGTTAACATTTGTTTCATGCTTTTAATTATGAAGTAATATGCATACAGGTAAATACATAATGATTTTATTAAATAAGATATTAATTCACTTCATGTAAAAAATTAAATCTTTAATTAAGAGTGGAAGTAATATGGGAATTAGAAGTGTATGATCAGTGAGCACATATCAAGATTAACAATAATTACTAAAGTTATATTTGGAGAATTTATATTACAATTGTATAAAGTTATTTAATTATGTCCAAGCTTATCCATGGTTGCCTAATGTTTTGATTCTGCTATTTGAAACATGTTAATTTACTGCATTACGTAGGAGGAGACACCCAGGCATTTACTCACAAGATCTCATAAATAAGGACAGTATTGAAAAAGATATGGATATACTGTAATTATAGGAAATAAAATGATAAGCTGAAATGCTCAACCAGAATAGTATTGAAAATCATTATGTCAGGTTTAAATGTTGAGATGCTAAAATAAAATTAAAAAAATAATAAATAGTAATGCCAGCAGTGTACAATAATCTATCAGCGAAACTATTATAAATTATTGACAGTATTACATTTCTTTCTTCTTATTTTTAGGGTTGCTGGAGAAAGATAACTATTGATGACTTTCTGCCCTTTGATGAAGATAACAATCTATTGCTTCCAGCTACAACCTATGAATTTGAACTCTGGCCAATGCTTTTGTCTAAAGCTATCATTAAGCTGGCAAATGTTGAGTAAGTAGTGAGAAATTATCATTCACTTATATAAAAAAAAGGCAAACAGCAACAACTACACATCCATATGCATAGTTTTATTTTTTAAAAGTCAATTAAAAGAGAATTTCCTTTCTTTCTAGAATAAAAACAAATGTGCCAAAGCCACTGATTTCACATATTGGGTTAACCAACAATAAGACAAAATTTCCCCAAGAAAAAATACACACAATTATTCTATAGTCAATTCTTTCTTACTATCAGTGAAAAGTTGATCATGAAAAATAATGTTTCAGCTTAATGAGAGAAAAAAATGTTCTGTATGGGAAAAATATTGGTTCATTTAAATACTGAATAACATGTACTAGAATCCAGTTAAGGTTTTAAATTCTGTACATGTAGCAATAACTTAATAATCTTGAAAAACATGAACTCTTCTGAAGGATGTTAGTGTGTTCCTCATGTTTTTGGTGACGTTGATCACTGATTCGTGATGAAAACTGCTCACATTTCCTTCGCTATTCTTACAAAATCTATTTGTGTTGCATATTCCTGCATGACTTGTGCACCAACATAAATGAGACACGTCTGTTGTGTTCTATTTTCTCAGCTTCCACTTCCAGAGGCAAGCAGTCATTCCGTCCTAGGCCAAGCCATGCAAAAAAAGCTTGGATGCTTGAATCAGAAACGCATGGCAACTTTATATCATTGCCGTGCAGGAGAATTCTCACATTCACTGCACAGGCCTGGATTTTATGCCCTTCCGCCTCCTGCAGTGTGTCATAGCCTCTCTGTACTCAGCAGAACACACCCACATGCTTTAACAGACTTGTCAGCCATTGGCTCAGAGCTCAGCGTCCCTCCCCTGTGAACACTGCAGTGTCAGTTAGAAGCCAGTTCTGCTTTGTGTGGATTTTCTTTTGGCTCAGCTTCCTTTTTCTCTCCCAAGGCTACAAAACAAAAACAACCACTCCTACTGCCATCCTCTTCAACTCTTTTTTCTTACCAGCCCTCAATTTCCTGTTGGGAATTTGTTTCACCTAGCTTTCAGCCCTTAATTGCAATGGTTTTTATGAAAACACAGCCCAGATCTTTTTAGGTAGCTGAATACCACTAAGTGTTCACGCAGGCAGCAACTATGTTTGTTTATTTGGAAAATAAAATGTTCCTAATGTTTGTATTTCTCAGACCTAACTTGAAATTCTGAGAATTAAAGCTGCAAGAGCAGTGAAGCATTAAATACATGATCCGGATAATTGGAGTGGCATTTTGTCTTTGTTAAAGCTGTAGTTCAGTAGAGTTTTATAGCAACATGAATAATAGAGTTATTATTGTTATTATTATTAATAATCCAGCTTGGAATAAAGGACCATGCTAAGTGTAATACATTTCTTAGGATTTCTGGTAGAAACCTGCCTTACATGGTAAAATTTATGTTTTTCTATAAAGTCTTTCCAGATTTCATAGTATATGGTGATTATTTTCATACAAGGTTGGACTTACTACATTTAAAAAATGAATACCTAGTAGTTATTTCAATATAAATGTGAGATATGCAAAGAAAAGAGCAATATTTCTATGAGATAAATATAATTATCCAAAGAGGAATTTAAACTAGACTGTAAAACATCTCAACAGAAATTTGTTATCTTTGAGATATGTAGACACATAGAAATTCATAATCCATAAACAAAACAAATGCATATTTATAAATAATGGAATATGTGACTAAGTAAGATTTCTTTCTGAAGACAAGGACATGTGTATTGGCCAACACCATGAACACCACCATTGACACATGGTTGATGGAAGCTGTGACTCCTGGGCGGAAGGGAGATAGGACATTTCTGTGTATAAATGTCAGTGGCCTAATCACCTCAGGAAAAAAAATAAAAGGACTAAATGAGAATACCGACATTTGGTTAATGCAACCTCATTTGATTTTATGCTATACTGGCAGGCTATAACAGATGTTTCTAGTTTCTCTGTGGTTATCTAAGGATTTCGTTAAGGACTTCTAATGCTCATCTTGACCTGTCATAGACAGGACTTATTTAATACACAGCCTTATAGGCATCTTAAAATAATTACTGAAATCATAATGACAAAAAACACTGTTCTATTTTAAAATATATTTAAATATATTCTTAGTTATGCATATGTTATAAGTACTTATATATGAGTTCTTATATATATTTATGTGTTATCAAATTTTGGTAACTATAGCATTGTGCATTTTCTTTTTCAGCATCCATGTAGCAGAAAGGAGAGAACTGGGAGAGTTCACAGTTATTCATGCTCTCACGGGGTGGTTACCAGAAGTCATTTCTCTTCAGTAAGTTTGACCATTAAGTTGCTCATATCTATTTTTTTCTTTCAAGATTTCTTTAAAATATCTTTAGTCATTATGAACATTTCAAAAAAAAGGCCATATTTTATAAAATGTTTGGGAAAATAACATTTATATAACATAAATTCCTTGGGAATTTCAGAGTAAGCTCTGTTTCCTTATATAGGGAAAGAATGACCCTCATAGGTTCTTAGATCTGACCCTGTAACAAAAGACAAACTAACAAGAAAAAACAAACAGAAGTTTATTAACATGTATATTTACCATAAACATGGGATACACTGAGGGAATAAATAGTTCTCAAAGAGATGGCTTTGAATTCCAGCTTATATGGCATCTTCAACAAAGAAAAGCAAATTTTTAGAGAGGTGATCGAAGGAAAAGGACTTTGAGTTTCTGCAGGTGACAACGTGCGGGAAGACAAATAAATGATAGATAAAGGCTAGTTAATAAAGCTTGTTAATGCGAATTCCTATGCTACCATCTTCAGGTGATGGAGTCCAGAGCTATCTTCAGTGGTTAACCTGTGTTCTCCATGGCAGAAGCCAGGGGATGAAGGACCAGGTACCTTTTTGTCTTTGTAAATCAGTGTCCTACTTTTAGACAGACAGAGGGTGGAGAGATTCGCTGTATCTCCTTGTACTTAATTGCCTTCAGCTCAACAATCCTTCATATTTTGGGGCAGCATATACTACTCTCCCACACTCATACACATTATGAATTTAATCCTTAAATTCTGACTTACAAATATTAAAACAATAATATTTATTATGGTAAAACATACACAGATTTATCTTTATATGTATACAGCTATCCCATGTATTTCAATAGAGAAACATAAAAGCAGCTTTAATTAGCCATACATATAGGAAATAATCATAATAAAACACCTACTATCCATCAGGTATTTTAATATATTATTTATAATTTTAAAACCATAGTCTTGGAAGGATTATCTCATTTAATTATCCAAGTGACCCCGTTAACCAGGTCGGCATGTCAGAAAAAGTAGGTGATGTGTGGTAGAAACATAATTAGGGAAAATTTCCTTCCTGTCTCTAACAACTTTCATTAGATTATTTAATATTATCTAGAAATATGTATGGTGATTCATAATCAACCTTTGGAAACAGAGAAAAGCATAAAGAAGAAGAAACGAGGCTGACTCAGATAACTGAATTTATCCATTTTCCTCTAAATACAACTAAAAAGTAAAAGAAACATACACTGATCTGCCGTGTCATGATTTTCAGGATTTTTCCTGAAAAATGAATGTTCTGCCACATCATTCAAGTATTTTAAATTATAATTTTACTATAAAATTTAAAAGCTGATTAGCATATCTATACAATTTTAAATGAAAAGGATGTCATAAAGTAGTGTATAAATGATTGTCAAGAAATGTTTAAGTTGAAAAAAGGAAGCAATTGCCATCTACCAAGGATGCTGGGGAGGGGTCAGGGAAGGCATGGAGGCAATTGGGACCAGACTGATGAAAAGGAAGGAAGGAGCATGGAAGGCAGGAGAACAAGGTGAGCAAAGGGTGTGGTTAGTTCAGGAGTGCATGTTTCTGTTACTAAGAAGGATTCAGGTATATAGAAAAATTGGCCCAGTGGTGTTGATGGTTTTTTGGAAGTCAAGGAGAATTAGGGTGCTAACCTTTCAAACTTGTGTTATCTACTGAATTTTTCCCGTGAAATTCACTTGGGGTGAAAATGTGCTTTGTGGCAACTCCAACAGACAGCTCCTTCCCTTCTACTCTCCCATGTGAGCACCAAAGGGAGACACTGCTCTATTTGCAGTTGTTGGTCTTGCCTCTTATGTTTTCCTACAATTACTAAAGTTTTGCTGTTGAAAATCAAAAAAGAATCTCTCCTAATTTTCTAATTTTCCGTATAATAACAGAATAACAGTCATTGATGTATCTGAGTGTAAATTAGAAATCTGAAAATGTCAAATGGAGAAATCACTCTTCTGTTGGCACATTTCTCTGATACGTGGTTCATCTGCGAATATAGCACTGTTCACCCCTCTTTCAGCCTAATTGTCCAAGAAGTTATATAATCTCCTTCTGTGGTCTTTGAATATGTCTTTTTCATAGTGTAGCATTTTTTATTCTGTAGATGGAGGAAAAAAAGCATGGGTTTTGCATTCAGAAAGTTCTGTTTGAATTTTGAGTCTATTATTTGCTACAATTTCCAACCTCTTAAACCTCAGTTAAGATTGTACTACCTATGTTGCAGAGCGTTTGTGGGATTAAATGCAAAATAGCAGGTACTGAAGGCCCTCTCTCTGCTAGGTACTGGCGGTCCAGCGAGGGCTGGGAGGCAGTTCAGGTGCTAGAGCAAATCACAGATGCATAAGGAAACCAGTTATTATTTACAAGCCCCCAGTCCATCTCTCTTATTTTCCTCAGAGAAAATCTTAATGAATGAGTTGTCAGTACACACTGTCTTTATCTCCTCATCTTCCTGTCTCTTCTCATCTGACTCTTTGTCTTTCCTTGTCCATCGTACCAGTGAAACAACTCTTCTTAAGGGCAACAAAGACCTTAATGTTGTCAAATCCAGTGGTCACTTTTCTTGCCCCTTTTACTTGCATACCAGTATTTGATGCTCTTGAACAACTCTTTTCTTTTGCAACACTTGATTCTGCAGAGCACAGCACACTCTCCAGGTTTTTCTCCTATCTTATTTTCTGCTCTTTCTCAGCCTTCATGGATAATTCCTCATCCATTGCACGTACACGAAATGATGGTATGTAACAAGGCTCCTGTCCCATGACTTTAAATCACAAGCTATTTGTCAAAGACTTTCAAGTTTGTATCTCCTAAGGAACCATTGGTCTAAGAACCATTGTCTAAGAACCATTTACTGAAATCTAGATTGTATTTATATACAACTGCCTAAATTATTAAGATATAGATATATGGATATCAAAAATGTATCTCTAACACAGAATATCCAGAAACGAACTCTTGAATCTCAATCTTCCAAACCTGCCCATTTTCTAGAATGCCTCATCTGAGGACATGGCACCACCATCCACCTATTTAATAGTTACTCAAGGTAAAGAGAAAACTAACAGTCATCCTTGATCACTCATTTTCCTCACCTCTCACATGTAATATCTCACTGAGCTTTGTCCTGATGTGAAGTAAAAAAAAAAAAAAATAACAAAAAGCATCATTTAGAAATTAATGTCAATGTCTTTTCTCTTAAGCCCAGGATATATGGACAAAGTGTGGGAGCTCTTGAAAGAAACATTGCCTGAGTTTAAGCTGTCAGATGAGGCCAATTCTGAGAGCAAAACAACAGTAGTAGACACCAAATTAAAAGAACCAGGGAAAGAGGTGAAGGACAGCAAAGAAGGGAAGGAGGGAAAAGAAGTGAAAGACGGGAAAGAATTCAAACCTGAAGCTTCCTTGACAACACTGAAAGGTCCAGAAAAAGGTGACAAACTTCCAAAGGGTAAGACATTTTATATCAAAATGTTATTCAGTGTGGACAGTGAATATAAATGCTTTACAATTGTTGAATTGTTCTAATGATTCTTTTTTGTCATTATCATTTCTTAAGTGTTTGTGGAAACAGCCACGTAATCAATATCTTTCTCTTCTAGGACTTTAGAACTTATAATGACGTTTACTATATGTTAATTATTATTCCATATTTTGCTTTCTTTAAAAATCAAAGGCAATGCTCTACTTTGATGCTACTAAATTAATGCAGTATTAATTTAGGAAGAAACATTAAGTTCTCAATTTCCATCAAACACCTCTTTCTCCTATTTAAGAAGTAAAAAATGGTTAGAGTTGGCAAAGATGATTTGTAGAATTCTGAGTTGCGAAACTGGTTAGATTGTGGTACCTATTAGAAGAGATCACAAAATGATTTTGAACATACTGAACTTGAAGTGGTTTTAAGACAATCAAGTGTGGTTTTCATGTTAGGAGTCCCAGACTGTTGATATGCATTTGGTGTCATGGACAAATGCATGGAAAATTAAACTATGAACGATATTTCCCAATGGGACAGTATAGAGTGAGGAGACTTGAGAGGTTGAGATGGAGTCTTGAAGAAGCTAAACAAATATCTGAGAGCTTGGTACAGAATGATGAGCTGCTGAAGAAGACTAAGGAGTGGACAGAGAAGCACGGAAAACAACAGCAGAGCATTTTGGCATTGAAGTCAAAGAGAAAAGGTGTTTTAAGAATCACAGATTGAGTAAAATATTGAGAGATAAACTGCAATAATAACTTAAATTTCTCCATCAGATTTTGTAATATGGAGGTCATTGGCCACTAGGGAGTGAGGGGGGTGGAAGATATATTGGAGAGGGGTAAGAAATAAGTGAGAAATAAAATAATGTATAAACAACTCTGTTAGAAACTTGGCCTTGAAGAACAGGAGAGCTGCAAAGTAGAAGCTGGTAGGGAATAATGTGGAACCCAAACAGGATATATATTTGTTAATTAATGAGGGAGAATTGAGTATTTTAAGTGATGATTGGGAAGATCCAGCTGAGATGACAGAAACAGTGTAAATTTTTTGAGAAGGCAGAAGGAACAGGATCCGCAGCCTAGTTGGAGGGATTGGCCCACCCCAGGGGGAGTGATGGCATCTCCATTCCAACAGGTGGGCACATGTAGTGGGCGGATGGATACAGGTGTAGATGGGTAAGGAGGTTTGGTAGGAGAAGATGAGGATTTCTGACAAAAGACTTCTATTTTCTCTGTTTATAGACAGTCTAGCTGTGAGCTGAGAGTGAGGTGGAGGTGGAAGATGTAGATTCTCATGGAGATTTAAAATAGATGTGGCGAGGTTTGCAGAACGAGGGGAGGATTATCTCCAGCAGAACTCTGCTGCCAATTTTATTCAGAGTGGGGCTTTGCCAGATGGGTGGGATGAAATGTCAGAGGAGCAACACTTATTTAGGGTTTTGGCAAAAACACATTTTGGTAAGCAATATTGTACACTATCCAAATTTCTATGTGAAACAGTTTAATTTTTTCTATTTATAATTTGTATTTTAGTTTTATAAAACATAAACTCTGAATAGGAGTTTGAAGGCTTTTAAAGTCCTATTTTAAAATTATACATGAAATCACATATTGCTACCCAAGATTAGTTTTCTTGCATTAATATATATAGAAAATCCATAAAATAAAATTCTGATAATAAACTATTTTTTGCACCTAAGTTTTCCAGTTAAATGCCTCATCCTATGTTTAAAGTTATAGTTATCTCTACTTTTGTATCTAACGTAAGTGTTAAATCTACTACAAAAGCTAAGATATGAAACAGCTTCACTTTGGAGGCTAAGGAATATTATAACTAGTTAATGTCACAGTTTTTATTTATGAAAATTTAAAAAATTGAACCACCTGACCAATGATGATTACATATTTAGCAGATAATGCAGAGAATGAAATGGTAGAATTCTAAAATTTCTGATTCAGAATTAAAAGAGATTTATTAGGGATAAAAATGTTGAGGGAAATTGTTTTAAATTGAAGGAAGGCATGTTTCATAAAAATCTGTGTGTATTTATGTGTGCATATTTACATATGCACACACACACACACATATATGAATGGGAATTCAACTGATGAGGATAATTCTGGGTACAAGGGCTTTATTACCCGAGCTGTGTTGGCAATTTTATGCTGGTTTGTGGTTGCTGGTTGGATTCCAGGCCCTGCAAGAAGATATTTTGGAGACAGAAAACTGTGCTTTCTTCAGATGGAGGCTCCAAATAAGGAAAATCTGAGAGGGGTCCACATTTGGGGCTCAATTTTCAGTACATGCTTTGCTATTTTTTGTTTTCATTTTTAAAATGATAAAATTAGCCTGACACTATAATTTTACATAAATGAAATATATTCAGATAATTATCACCATGAAACAAAATTGTATGTAGTAGATAATAAGTAATGCATTTCTTTCACTGTACATGTCAATTTTAAAAGTTTTTTTTTCTGGCTTTATTGTGATGTTTCTATTTAGAGGGAATTGCGTTTTAGGGAAATTGTAGTTATAGTTTTACGTTTAAGTAATACTATTTCCCCCCCCCAACACAATGACTGAATAAGAAACATAGTTCGAGGTTTTCTAGTTAAAAGATTTACTGAAATCTTTTAATATGTCAGAGAAAGCAGATACAAAAGACTTCGGGAAGAAGCGGAATAAAGATGGAGAAAAAGAAAGGGATAAGGAAAAATTCAAATTGTCACTTCATAGTTCAAGACCTTCATCAGACATGCAATATTCTGTGCAGTCCCTATCAGACTGTAAGTTCTTAGTCTCTTAGAATAATAACTATATTAGTTGTTTCTTAAAATGCTGGAAAACATTGGAACATAAAAACATATTTGCTCTTTTGAAATAACTAAATAAGCTTGCTCAAGGTTGCCTGTCGATGCTGGGCCCTCAGATGAGTATGTGTGTCGGGGCAAAGTCCCACACAGGACACAGAAGTCAGGTTGTCCAACTTCATATGGTACAACAGTCACAGGAGAAGCGCCCACGTGGAGAGGAGGCTTCTGCTAGTCGTTTTCAGGTATTTCTCTGAAAAATACTCAGAGTTTAAACTTATCATCCAAATCCAAGTAAATTCACAGCTACTTGCTTAAGTAGTTAGAGGCCAACCACTAAATGGAACAAAAATGTACACCTGGCTCCTTGCTCACAGTGGCCCCCCAGCTCTTTTACTATGTTTTAAAAAATAACTATGAGGCTGGAGTCTCTAGGAGTAGTTGTCTGTTTATATTGTGATTCTAACAACCACACATTTCTGTGAGTCACATTGTGACTGGGTAGACATGAGTCTATTTATAATATTCCCAGGGTATAAAGGTTAAGTCTTTTTGGTGAAAATACTTGGGTTTCTGAGTCTTATTTAACATCATGTTGGAGATCCATTATTTTAGTTCACATACGTCCAATTTGAGTTTACAAATTGTCACTAAAAACCCCTAGGCCAGTGCGTTTTGTCCTCTGTACCACCTAAAACAGTCTAGATATAGTAGCCTCTTAAAAAATGGTATCAAGTTGAAGGAAGATATATGCTATAAAAAAAATTACCCCTCAGACTATTCAGGAGGAAGATTGGAATATCTCTTTTGAGACTTTATAATCCCAACATTGGATCATCTATCTTGGTGCTGCCAGAGTATAGGTTATAATAGTCATATCATCCTTCATTACATAGTTGAAAATATGTTCTTTTACCTCTGGCACTGTGCTTTATCTGGTTTGTTTTTATTTTATCTTTTTTCTTAATATATTACGATGATTTGTAGAAGGATATTTTAATAATCAAGCCTTTTTTAATTTTATTGAAACAAGTCTGCTGATATGGGTAGAGAGAAGAGGCACTAATCATTATATTTTTAATTCTATATTAAAAATTGTCTTCTTGGCTGGGCGTGGTGGCTCACACCTGTAATCCTAGCACTCTGGGAGGCTGAGGCTTGAGATCAGGAGTTCGAGACCAGCCTGAGCAAGAGTGAGACCCCGTCTCTATAAAAAAAAAATTTTTCTTCTTGTATTGATGCTTTAAGCAATATTTTTTAATAGTGGGCAATATCACATTACCGAAGTTATTGCTAATTCTTCATCTTTGTGAAAAGTGCTAAAATTTTCTCTGAGTTTCTTTCTTTGTGAAAATAAAGGTAATGGTGCCTTTTATTCCTGCTGAACTCATAGTTAAGGTCGATCTCAACGTATAGAATGTGGTTCAAAGTTTGGACTGTGGAGTCAAACTGCCTGAGCTCAGATACCTGCTCCAACACTGAGTGTGTGAGTATCAGGCAAGGGATTGAGCCTCTTTCAACTCAGGATCCTTCTCTGTAAATCGGCATCATGGTATCTGGGAGGGTTCTTGTGAGAATTAAGTGATAAAGGCCAGGTAAAGTGCTTAGTACTTGTTGATAGAGCATACTTATACTTCCTGCTAAAGCCTTTGTCAATTCTGAAGCCTTCGTTAATTTTTCAATGTGTTCAAGATACTCTGTTAGTATGAACTCTATAGAAGTACTTCTCTAGCATAAATAAGACAGTAGCCATGTGAACTGCCTCTGCCACAGAGTTAGCTCTAAGTAGGTTTCTGATGGCACTGTTATAATTCATGTCCTTCAATCAGCTGCTTTGGTTTTACTTGTAACTGAGATAAGGGATGGACACTGAACATTCAGGAAGTAACCAAGTTCCAATTCAAACTCGTATGGAAAAAATAACATGACTTTTATATTGTTTACATTTGATTTGATATTAGAAATGTAATATGTTATAGTTAATTCTGAGAAGTCACTGAAATTTTACTGTAAAGAACTCCTGTTTTATTAATTTTCCAAAAGTAGCATATTTATCACACCAGTCATTAAAACAAGATGGCACTCACGGTTTTAAAATGCCATAAAGAAGATATGGTTTTATGGTGGCAGAAGACATGTAGAGATTTATATATATTTATACATCATATAATTAATATCCAATGTATAGCCTAATAACTATGTGACAATAAGATTTATTTTCATTTTGTTATTTTCAAAGTATGTGTATTTATTTAGGTACACTAGCTGCCATAACTAAGCAATGGTTCAAACAGCATGCATATTTCATTCTTAGTTATTAATTCATAAAATCTAAGACTAGCATTAATGATTGCCAAGAAGCTCTTTTCTAAATGGTATTTGAGATCCATGCTCCTTCCCTCTTATGGCTCTGATACCTTTGGCATGTGAATTCTAAAATTCTATGCCAATGGAAGGGAAAAGAGCTTGGAGAATTTCAGGGGCAAAACTTTTAAGGACAAAACTAGTTGTATAACGTATCCCTTCTGCTCACATTCCATTGACTACAATTCAGTCCCATGGCCACACGTAACTGTAAAGGAAGCTGGGAAATACAGTGTGTCTGAATGATCAGGAGAAAGAGGAAACCATCTGGTGAACAATGATCAATCTCTGCCACATTTCACTTCTCTGATCACCAAATATCCACGTCATTCTTCTTCCCACATATATTATATATTTACCACTTATCAAGAGTTCCAACCCAAATTGCTATCTAGAAATTGCATCAAGTTCAAAGTCCACTATCTCCAAGTCATGTACTTGCACACACATGTGTACACCCACACCCATATATATCCACTTCCTTCTCTAATGTACTGTTGAAGAGGGACAGAATAACTGCAATATCATCTCCCATTCATAAAGGAAAGAATAGGAGACACATTGTAGTTATTGAAGATTAGCAATTCCTAAATTCTACTGAGCAGGCCCTGTGAAGAACTTTGTCCTAGGATAGAGGGGAAATTCTTTGGCATTGATTCTACGCTCTTGGAAGAACTCCAAATTAAGAAGTGTAAAGTGAGTTTATGAACCCAGAGATTATTGCTTCAGAGTTCACTGTACTACCTACTATATTATATCTCCTCTCAATATCTATAGACATTACCAGCTTTAAAAGTTGTTAAAAACTTTTATTCTCTAAACAGCTAAATTTAAAATGTAACTTAAGAGGAGAATCATATACAAATTATGACATTAATTAGAAATCCTTAAGTTCTGGAAGAATAACTCAGACCTTTCCAATATCTGAGAAAAAAAGGTATTACCTGAAATATTAAAGATTTGAGTTGCAATTAACTTATTAACTACAAAATAACTTACAATTTCTCTCTTAGAAATAGTACATAAATTCTAAGTTATCTTGTATTTAGTAAGTTAATTGCAAAACTCAATAATATGGTAACTTTAAAAAAATTGTTTCAAAGGAGCAAAAATCAATAACATTCAAATATGACTCAGTGGACTATTAAGGTTGAATATTTTCTGACCCTGAGAAAAACTACAAGCTCCTCACAATTTCCTCCTCTTCCTGGGAACACAGTCATGCTATGCTTCTCTAGCCACTCTTGAAGTAAGACATGGCTTAGTGCCTAAGCTCTAGCCCGTAAGATATGAAGAGAAGTGACACATGCCACCTCTAAACTGACCCATATAGTGCTCTCGTGTGCAATTTGCCTTTTGCTAGCTTGATGCTGTTGAGAGCACAGTGTTAAAGATGGCAGAGCCAACAAGGATAGAAAGAGCAAAAATCTGTGAATCAATACTCGGAGATCTGCCTGCTGATCAAGAATGTTCATTTTGTACTTTATATGAACAAAAAGAAACTAATATTATGGTGAGGTCATATATTTTTGAGTGTGTTTACTACAGCAGCTAGAATTACTTAATGATAAATTAACTGCCGTTAACTACTGCCAGAAGTAGAGTACTAACAAGCAGCTGAAATATGTGGCAGTTCCCAGCCGTAGGGTGGCAGACAGAAGAAATAGGTCTCTCAAGCTTGAAGAAACCAGGAGATCTATCTTACAACACAGCAAAACATTTGGTAAAACTGGAACCTGTGACAACATGTAAAGCAGCCATGCAGTCAGTGAGCCTGAATTTCTAAAATAAGTGGTTGGAATGTCTACTACTGTAGACAGTGTTAGTTTGTAGTATCTACTGTTAGCAAGATATTTCAAATAAAACATGAGCCCAGACCAGAATTATCTTTTTAAAATAAGTGAAAAAAAAAATAGAGAAGTTTCAGATATCACAGAACTTAGGAGACTGAAAAAGAAGACTTTTTCTTGACCACAATTAATTTGAAGTAAGACTTAAAAAGTATTTAACAACAAAGGTCCAGTAAAACTTCTTAAACAACATATCTGGTTGTGTCGAGTGTGGCCTCCTTGTTGCAGAAATCTTCAAAGTAATCTCCAGAAGGCAAAGAAGCAAAGAAATAAATTAGCCTTGAAAATTATGCCCAAGAAAGAATGTGGGCATGAGGAACTGACTCTAAACAAGTAGATTAGAAGACTGCTCATCTTTTAAAGGACTTGTAGTAAGAAATTATGTGCCTGGTTTAAAAAGTCATTTACTCTTAAGCTTTGTATCACATCTTGGACCTGCAAACATTTTCTAATAGGAAGTGGTCTAGAAAGCATGTGGACAACATCCTCTTTAAATATCATCACAGAGAATAATAGACAGCAAAAAATTTCCACAAAGACTAGTTATCACTTTATACTTTACACCTTACACTTAACTGTATACCTTGGACATGTTCCTGAATCTGTCTGTAACTAAGTTTACTGACCTGAAAAATGCTGTTAATAATAGAATTTATGTCTTAGGGTTTATTTGAGAACTGACTCAGTGCAGAGTAAGCATTCAATGAAAGTTAGCCATTCTAAGAAATCGACATAACATCACATCTGAAAAAAAGGTTTATAATCTTTAACAATTATCTCTTATGAATTTTTAGTAGCCTTGTAGTAATTTGGGGTTAGTCTCACTCTGAATTAACATTTCAGGTGGCAGAAATGGTTAATTATTAAGACAGTAAATGTTTAACATAAAATGAAATCAATGATTAAAGTGGTATTTAAGTAATTTTACATATTTTATAGCAGAGTCTTCTGAAATATGCTTCTAGGAAACAAAAATAGCTGTATCACATGGAAAATAAGACATCTAAATCACACCAATGTGTCAAAACTCTCTTTTAGGCAATAAAATACATATAATTAATATAGCAGTGGGAGGCCATGTAAGACTCATAAATATTGTAGAAAATGCAAGGCAGTTTTAGAGATTAAGATTTTTAGATGTCATATCATCATCC
>NW_012150618.1:4164049-4180323 GCF_000956105.1 Propithecus coquereli | reverse complement strand
ATAAAGAAATTATTATATACACAATCAATGGAATATAAGTTTTAAAACAGAAGGAAATCCATTTGTGAAAATGTGGATGAACTTGGAGGACAAGTGAAATAAACCAGATATACAAAAAAAATGCATGGTATGACTTATATCTGGAATCTAAAATAGTCAAACTGAGAGAAATAGTAGAATGGTGGTTGCCAGGGACTAGGACACAGGCGAAATGAGAAGATGTTGGTCACAAAGTACAAACTTTCAGTTATAAGATGAATAAGCACTAGAGAGCTAATATACAGCATGGCAACTGTAGTTAATAATAATTTATTATGTACTTGAAAAACAGTTACATGCTTAAAGCCAAATAAAATATCAACTTAAAAAAAAACACTCTCTGCTCAATCTGGGTAAACAAGTGTGTATCTAGTCATTTCACATTCATGTTTATTTATCTCTCCTTTCTCTACAGTATTACAACCACTAACACAATTTTCATTAATAATTAGCAAAAGAAAAACTAAGCATCGTAAAATAATGTTACAATGAAACAAAGTATACATGTAATTATTGGAAAATACTGTTATAAGGAATATTATGTCAGAGAAAATCAATAAGATGCTTCTACTTTGGTACTTGAGAATTATATATCAAAATTTATTATAAATAGCAAATACTATCCTCGGGTCTTTTCATCTTGGTTGTTATCATTTTTTTAACTATGTTCTGAGGGGCCCATAGTAATTTTTCTACTGTGAGACTCTTGCTTGATCTATTTAGGATTTATAATGGACACTGGTATCTATCTTACCCCTTCTGATTTATTAGAGAAACTCAATTTTTTTCAGATAGATAATGTCTTGAGCTCAAGTAAAATATACACATATTAAGGTCCCTTTGTGATCAGGTAGCACTGACCACTTGTACTTATCCTAGTAAAGTACATACAGATAAATAAATGTCTTCTGAGGCTTCTGTAGAAGTGTTTGCTTTTCCTAAGCAGGAGCCCAGATGCAGCTGACGTTGCCCTCCTCCCCATCTTAATCTTGCCTTGAACTTTGAAATAATCTTAAAATTGGGAAGTGATAGGTGTTAGAGAAAAGCCAAACAAATTTCAGCAACATCCATCCACCTCCTTCAATAGCTGAACCAATAGTGCATCTGCATGTCTTCAGACTGCTTGTTGCATGGGACGAATAAACCACTATTTGTTTTGGCTGTTGTTAGTTGAGTTTTGTGTCATGCATTGGGAAGCTTATTTCTAACAGGTAGTCTACTACAAACAGTAATTTCATTTTCACACAAACATTATACTGCAATTATTATTTGTGTCAATAATTATTTTCTAAGATAAATCTAATTAAAATACTAAAATCAATCCTACTTTAAGCCAGCATGTTCCAGGATATATTCCAAAGACTATAAATTCATTGAGATATTAATAGATGTTATATTGAAAACTAAGTAGAGGATGAAATATGGGAGGGAATGTCATTCTTTGATAATTGATTTTTTGTTAACTGTGGGACTTCTTCACTTTTGGACCATTTAGAACTCCCAAAAAACGATCTTGTTGGACTGATTTATAGTTCAGGAAAGACATTTTAGGAAATACTGCTTTAAGCCATTCATTCCTTGATTTGTTCTTGCAACAAAAATGATCAAATGCCTTTCATGTTCCATGATCGTACTGCTTTATCACTCAATCCATATTGCCATCCTACTGTTGTCCAAGATTTAGTTATTACCATTCCTTCTACTTCTGGATCCATGGAAGGAGCTCTTGATGGTAGATTTCTAGCTACATGTTAATGATTATTTAACATGAAAGGTTAATTATCTAAACACATTGTATTTATGTGCAGATAATACCAGCCATTCATATCTAATCCACTCTGTTATTTGCCTCACTAATAACTATTTCTATTTTAACTCACTGCCCTCAAGTGATGCCCAAAACTTTGATTTCTCTAGTCAATCAATCCCAGGCTGCTAAAGATATCACAATCATGTGTTTAATTTTTCTACTTTCTGTATTTCCAGTTTTGCTGTCTACAAATGTTTAAAATGATTACCATTGATTTCCTCATGCTTTTACTAACATCAAAGTACTACAAGACTGGAAGAAGCAGGTTGTGCGTTTAACATCTGAAACTTCAGCCGATTTTCTCGAAGAGAGACTAATCCTTCTCAGTAGCCAGACTCAGAGCAGAGTTCTCACTCTTCCTTCTTCCATCCCGCTTTTCATACATTCCTAAGATGCAGAGGGCAACCTGGTTAATCTTGAACCTGGAAAATACCTGGAAAGAGCATTTAATCTCTTCCCCTTCTTTGAGTGGAAAGTTCTGCAGATAGATGAGAAACTGTAAAATTTAACCATTTCAATATTTATCAGTCATCACTGTTAGGAACTTCCTCCACATAACTAGCTTTCGTGTCTCAGCCAAGGCCTAGAGACATTTCTTAATCTTTCTTTTGACTAGAGGACTTATTGGAGGGCTTTGACTGGAGTGATCAGTGAGCAAAGAAACTGGACTATAATTTGCTGGTCATTGCTAACCAGGGTCACTCTGGTTCAAAGCGGGTGTACCAGATGGTTTTATTTGATGATAGAAGCACATGCAAAGTATTTTTGTTCATATTCATTCTTTTTAAGAGGAATAATTATTTTGTTACATCTTTGATCTTGAGATCATTAGTCAAATTTTAAAATATACTATTTCATGCAAGGTCCTTTGTGGAATAAACCAAATTATTAATTCAGCCTCTGCACAAAAAGACCTTAAAAGTTAGTCGGGGAGACAACATGCATAGACTTAAGATTATAACTATCATCATCAAACAAAGATAGCATAGGTAAATAAGTAGTATAGGAAAAGGTGACCTGTATGTGTTAGCAAGGTCTGCGAGAAATGTACAAAGTTTAATTTTTAAATGTAAAAATATGTTTCTATAAGTTTGCCATATTTCACATCTTCATTTAAGAGAGATACTGAACTGATACCTAATTTATATTTTGTGGCCCTAAAAACATTCTTTTGTAAATATATTATCTAATATAGTTAATTGTAAATATGTAAGTTAGGAAAAGAATAAAACAAAATTTTTATTAAAAATAAAAGGAAGAGACTAAAATAAATTGACTTCTATTGGTTTGTCCAGAATGTTTGTAGAGCAAAAGAATACTGAATCAAATATAGTAATTTCAGGGATGTTAAGAAAAACGTGAGGGCAGGTGTAGTAGCTGACACCTATAATCCCAACACTTTGGGAGGCCAGGGCGGGAGGATCGCTTGAGGCCAGGAGTTTGAGAACAGCGTTGGCAACATAGGGAGACCCTGTCTCTATTAAAAAAAGAGAGAGAGACAAAGAAAAAAAGAAAAAATTGAACAAAAAATAAGCAATGTTCAACAGCAAATTCTACCAGCATTAAACCTTTCAAAATGAATTATGCTTTCTATCTTCATGTAAGGATTCATTGTATTCATGTTTTATTTGTTTTTGAAATGACATAGAATCAAAATCCTGGACTTTCTTTAAGTTCAAAATGGAATAAAGATTCTATCTATGAAAGCAAAGAAATGCCTCAATTTAAAAATCATTCCTTTTGGACCTGCTTATTTGTGGACCATTCTATGCTACATTGACTAATAACTGGACAGTGTTTATATGATAAATCTTCTGTGGTTAGGTAAAATAATGTCAAGTAATTAAATAGTACTACTATGAACTTAAAACTAATGAGAGTTCATACAACAGGTGCATATTTAAGATTTAACATTTTAAATAAATGTTAAATCATAAATCTTCATAAAGTCATTTTGAGTCATTTACATGTTTTTCACCAGCAAAGATAAGTTCATTAAGGAATTTGAACAATTTAGGCAGACCTATTCACAGACCCATTTTTACTATAATTTTGATGACACAAAATATGTTTGTTTTACAGGTTCTTCAGCAATACAGTCCCCTCATATGGTTATATGTGCTACCTTTACACCTCTCTATTTGTTTGAAAAGAAGATCTTTGCATTAGAGAAGATGGTAAGCAGTCAAGACCAGGAAATACAATGTCATTTATGTTAATTGTGCACGCACGCGTGCGTGCGTGTGTGTGTGTATGTGTGTGTGTGCGCGCATTGTAGAAGGGGCACCAGAATTTAATTAAAATTCTATCCCTGGATTTCATTTCCCTTATATTTAAAATTAAGTACTTGACCTAAGGGACCTGGCCTAGCCAAAATTATCTTAGATTATTGCAATAGTTCTAATTATAAAAAAAAGAAAAAATATATAGTCACATTTAATTTTTGTAGGTCCTTCTATTATATATAAAAGGAAAGATATAAAATTTATATTTTTTCAGTGAAACTCATGGAAATCATTTCTAGATAATAATTGATGACCTTCCCATAAATTGGCCACACATATATTCTTAACGTAAGATTATTTAAATGAATTCACCCTCAGGCTGGAGAGCCACTGCTGTGATCTTCCTTGTATCGTAAAGTAATATAAAATAAATGATTATTAATTTTTGTCTTACAAATTTAACAAATTGTAGAAAATTTAGAAAATGTAGTCAAAGAGAATACAGTTAAAATATTCATAGTATAAGTGGCTGGTCATAGGCAATATTAACATTTTGGCATATATCTTTTGATTTTTCTTCTATGTGTTCATTCTGTGTTTGTATGTGTGTACTTTTTTTACAGAGTGAAATCATACTTTATGTTCCATTTGGAAACCAGCTCTTCACTTAATATATTATTAACATTTTTTCATGGTGTAAAGTTTTAGTCAATATATGTTTAATAGTTGTATAGTATTTATGCACTTTCATAATTTTTTAAGCTATCTTTTGTTCTTGGACAGAAAAATAAGTGTTCTCCTTCCCTTATAATGGTAAAGTTCACCAAATTACTAAACAATTTATTTAGACAAATTCCCTATCCATTTGGGGCTTTCTGGATCCTAACCCTGTTTGGAGACTTTAGACATCTAGCACTTTATTGCTAGGATTTGAGGTTCTGACATCACTACATCGAAGTATAAGAACAGATGATGCAGGGATATAATTACATATAAATGTTCATTTGGTCAGTTAGTAAAAGCTGAGTTTTAAAACTTGAATAGAAATTGGCTTGAAATGTAAATATTCCAATTGAATGATTGTTAGACTTTACTATGTGCATTACATTTGTCTCTTAGATTATGCCCAGGGGGTATAATGTTATCATTTGTCCTCTTCTTCTTTTTTCTTTCTTTCTTCTCCCCTTTTTTTAGATAGAAATCATTCCTTCCTGCAAAAATCTACCAAATAACAGTGGTCATACTGTAAAGAGGATAGGATAGAATGTACCATTATGAATATAGAGATTATGGTAGCTTCACTAATTTTAATCCAAAATTAAATAATATTGGCCATGGGTAAGTAGAAGAAACTAATTTAGACTGGATCTTCAAATCAGGATCATTCCACAATCCAAGTGTGTATCTAAAGCCTTTTCCAAATTGAGCCTCTTGTTGAGATTAGGGCTGGTCTTCTCATCTCTGATTTTTTTTTTTAACTTCTTTACATGCCACAGGCCTAGGTGCTGTCTCAGATATCCCTGAGAGTAAAGACTGCAACTCATAGGGCCACTAAAGAGCACCAGCCGTGCTTTGTGGAGTGCCGTGGCTTAGTGTCTGAGCAGTACTCAAATTCCTTTTAAAACCGCAAAATGAAAGCATAGGATGAACGCATTATAAAAAGAAAAGTATACAAAATAATCCACTTGAACTTTTGGTGTTGCTGCTGAGAAACTAAGATTTATACACAAAGTTAGTTTTGAATTTAAAAGGCTAATTAAAGACTAAAACCTCAGATCTGTTTATTCATTGGTTAATTTAACAGATGTTTATTAATTATGTAATATATGCCAAACAATGTGGTATGTTCTGAGGGTATACAAGTAAATAGACTAAAGTGTGTTCGAAGCAAAGGGAATTTTATGTTGGAAAGTCTGGAGATGAAGGAGATGCCACTGGGTTCAGGGAACTGCTAGAGATTGAACAGATTGTAAGGGGAGAAGTCTTAAAGGCAGCTTGGTGTATGGGTGAGAGTCAGGACATAGAAATTGTTACAAATCCTTCCTTTGGGGGCTGAAAATTATTTAAGGTGCTCAGAGGTTCTGGAATTAATCCACTGTCTGGAACAGTAATTAAGTGACCCTCAAGACTGTAATGAACTAACTATGGTATTATGATCTCCGTATCTTGCCTGCTGATTTTTATAGGTTAGCAGTTTATGAGAGTGAACTCGTTTCCCTGGTAAATATCAGAATATAATAGAGATATAATATTTTAACAATAAACCCATAGGAAACAATTTCTGTCCTAATGAAATTTTGTTAAATGGAGTACACTGCTCAAAGTTACTGCGCCAAAGACAGTGAGATCGAAAAGTAAAATAAAGTCAATAACTTACATTTATTTAAAGAAGTGGTGAAGAATACAAGAAAATCAATAACAAAACTTGGAAAAGAGCAAAATGTCATGAATTACCCTATATTATTCAACATCCTCCTCCTTTTGGGTATTCTAAATGGACATAGTTTTATTTAGATGGATGATCTGGGAATTTTAAAAAAGCCTCCCCCACCTCCTGTTTCTTTTAAAATGTTTGAAATGAGATGGAGTAAAAAGAATGAAAGGGTCTTAAGAAAGTAGACTTCTAATTTAAGTCTTATGCATGAATTATTCAGCAGACACATATTGAATGCTTATTCAATGATCCAGGCACTATTATAAATCCCTCTCTGCCCCTAATTGTAACCCAAGGAAACTTGAAATCCTTTAACATAGTTTCTTAACATTAAACTGTAACTATTATTAATAGCATTACTTTACATGAATTAGAAATATAGTGCAGTATGTTGAAAATAAAATGAAGTGTGAGGAATTGTCTTATTTAAGTTTCTCATGCTTAAATCAAGTTAGTACTTTGGCAGATTATTGAAACTATAAATAGGTGCTAATACTGTACTTTGCTATTTGGACCAGTACTTTATATGTTCAAAGTGCTTTTTATTTTCTAACTCTCGACAAATCAAAAAAGAAAGTCTTTTTAGATTAAAATGTTGGTTGCAATCGTAAGGAGAAATTCATATACAGAGACCAAAAAATATGACTAATAAAATGTCTGGAACTTATTCAACTTGTAAATACTACTTTAAGTATGACTTCTATTTTGGATATTATTTAAATGTAACTTTTATAGTAGTGCACCTTTTTAAAAATACTATTCTGATGCATTGTCTCATTGAATAACCTAAAATTCTCCCCTAACTTTCCACTGAAAGGATTACTTTCAAGCGTTGAGTTGACTCCTAGAAAATTTTAAAACTTGGTAGGGTTAAACTTGTAGATAAAAGGTCTAGATTTTAGATCATCTATGAAATAGTTTATTTAAAACATTCTAAGACATAATTCCAGAAGTTTCTGAATTTTTTTGGCAAATTGCTAAAATCTACAAAAGGGATAAAGAGAAAATAAGAGTTCCTCTACTTGTTACTTAGGCCACTTTTTAAAAGTGTTGACTCACTTTTCTCTGTATTTTCAATATTTACAATACTTTCAAATGGCTTTGCATTAATGCACTGATTAACTCCTTCTTAAAATTATTTTTCTGGCTTTGGGAAGAACTCTCCTTTCTCATGGGTACTTTTATTTTTTGGCTCAGGGAAGTGTAGATTGAGCTCTATAGAAGCAGGGTCAGGAGAGCAAGGCAGATTCAAGTTGGAGTAATAATTTGGAATAGACTGATAACTAGGTTTCTGGTTCTAATTTAAAGAATTGTTTTGTAAATTTATAATCTCAATTGTTGCTATTGCATAGAAATCAATGATGCAAAATGATCGGAAAGAAAAATAGTTATTGGTGAAACTGACTTTAATGCAGTTAATATTTTATTTTATTTTACTTTAAATGTTAAAGAAATTTTTGAAAGTCAGAATATGGCTATAGTATATATTACTTTATCATTCACATATTTTTTTATTCCTTATGGCATATTTCAGCCATAAATCAGTAATTTAAGTTCTGCTTAAATGTTATTCTGAATTATTCCAAAGCAAACTGGCTTCAGGAGATCTGAACATTCGAATAGAGAAGTATCTGCCTGGGAAAACTACTTGATTTGGCAGGACACAGGAAGCCTTTATTCCCTGAACTTCTTTGAATGCCTCCATTGCCATGAATAATCATGGGAATTTCCTGTGGAGGAACCCGCTGTTAGTGATGAGGGCGTGAGCTGGAGATAAGCCAACCCCTTAACTACCTCATTGACCTGAACACACTCAAGACTGAATATTTTTGAACACTAGGTAGCAATTGCAAGTGATTAAAAAACAAACTTTACCTATTAAGCACTAGAGTTAAAGCTTTAACCTATAAAAATAACAGCTGATTAATTTTGGAACGAAACTGATAAGCTAAGATTTTTTTTTGCCATCTCATAGAATCTTAAGCTTTTAGAACTGAGAAGTGTCTTCCAGTTCTAATCTGTTACTTTGTAAATAAAGAAACAGCACTCCAGAAAATTTAAAAGATGGTGATAGTGATTATACAGAGAAATATGGGTGGTGATTTTTTCATTACCACTGTTATCAGTGTGGTGGTGATAGTATGTTTATATCTACAGAAGTATTATTTTAAATACAAGAGGCAATTGGAAGAATTCTTTTGAATCTTCTTTCCGTCTTTTAGGCAGATTCTGCTGAGAAACTTAGAGAATATGGTCTTTCACACATCTGTAGCCATCCTGTGCTGGTGACTAGAAGTAGGTCTTGTCCCCTGGTAGCACCACCAAAGCCACCTCCCATACCTCCCTGGAAACTCATTCGTCCAAAAAAAGAACAAGTTATAACAGATGAACCTCAAGGTATGTGTTGTTATCTTCAAATCTTTCTGATTATTTCTTCTCTATGAAAGTGTAATCATTTCATTTGTGGTGAAAGATGTATGTCAAGGCAAAGCACTCAACTTGCACCTGAAATCTACATTTAATTTTATGTTCAAATTTTATGTCTTTAAAGGATCCATTCTCCACATCTCAGAAGCTGAGCAGTTTGGTTCATATCTAAATCGGCCAGCTCTATCAAAGTCATTCTTTGAGTGATGGCATTGTTACTATTGGTGTGATAGAAAAGTAGTTTGCAGCAAACGATAAAGAAACTTAAGTAGCATATATGAAATCGCTGGAGTGAATTTCTAATGTGGAAATCACTATAGAGTATCCTGCAGAATATAATGTTTGAATTACGGATTTATATTTAAAACTCTTATAGGAATAGAACTTCTGCCCTGAACTGGCTCCTGTGTTAATACTGCCCTGTAGCTCCTTTGTGAGTGACAATGGCCTCAGAAATAAATAGGTTCCCATGGGCTCAGGGCAGGGAGGGGAGTGTTCCCACCTTGTTCTTATTCTTGCAATTCAGTTATAAATTCTATTTATGTCTGATTCTTCATTCCTTCAATTTTTGTTCTCTATAAGTCTTTACATTCTTACTCTTTTTTTCCATGAGCACCAAGTTCGAATGGAAGTGGGACCAAGATGGCAAGAGACCATACATGAAAAACCAATTTTAAAGCAGAAGCATTTAATATGAAGGGAGGGGATTAAAATAAGAATCATTAATAATTAGAAGAATAATACATAATTTGTATATGTTTATTCAACATATATAGCTTTCTCCTAGGTAATTTAGCATTTGTAGGAGGATGATGAAGATTTGGAGTGGTATGGATTATACACATGTGTGTGTGTTATATGTATATGTTCTCTTTCCAAGAGGCTTAAATTATCTTTGTTCAAAATAGCCTTTTGATAATATTAACATAATATTTCTTGATTATATTTCTTTGTTAATTTGTTTGCTTTTGCATTTTCTCCCTTTATCTTTTCTAATACTCTTTCTAATTCTACTATTTCAGTAACAGTATATCACATTCTAGAGGTTACTGAATTAGGAGCTGCATGCAGAGGTCTGTTACCTGCATGAACAACAAAGGCAAAACCACAATGAACATATATTGTGCCATTTACTGAAGGCATCTCTGCTAAGCTTATAACTGTGCTTTAAATGGTTGTTGCCATGAACCATGGACTATGGCTTGTGCCTCTACTGGTGGTGGAAATGTCTCTGAATTTCTGTGGTTCTTGCTGCTACACTGTTGCTAATTCTTCACTGCAAATGGCAGGAGAACCGTATCCTAGTGTAATACATAAATCTCAGGGGTACTCAGGATCCTAAAACTGCAGTAGCCACACAGATTGGAATATTTACCTGTTCCTTGCTTCCTACGTCCTGCCATAATTTATACATTTTAAAAATATAAATAACAACTGTTAACCATGTAATTTTCCTCACATTTGCTGTCTGCCTACATTGACACAGCCAATACAGCTGGTAGCAAAGATTTCTCTAGCACAACATATGTTATCCTTGCCAGAAAGAAACAAAGATTAAAGAAATATCTGGTTAGGATGTAGAGGAAAAATGATCAATTCATTTTTTACTTAGGTCCAACTTCCTCTTCCCTTCCTACTTAATTATTTCAATTATTTCCTTACATTCCTTGAGTTTCTGCAATGGGCTATTGGTGCCAACAAAGTACATCTGCTCTTTGGGTTAAAAGAACTTCCCAGCCTGCCTTCCTTCTTTCCTTCCTTCCTTCCTTTCTTCCTTCCTTCCTTCCTTCCTTCATTTCTTCCTGTCCTTTATTGTCTTTCTTGAACCAAAGATCAGCATCCACATAACAGTTGAAAGGAAAAAAAAATCATTTATTTTTCAATGCTATTTTAGTTAAATGCATGGAGCCACTTAAAATATTTGTTCATTCAGAGCATCAAGGAATAGCTGAATGAAAGTAAGAGTAGTGAACATACTAGTAACTTCTGATTTTGTTACTGATAGTTATATAATTCTAGGTAAATAAATATTCTTTTGTAAACTGGAGATGAATATCTAACATTTGGTAGAATTCCACAAGGGCAGTGGCCTGCCTAGAGGCTCATCACATAATTGTCTTTCTTCTCTCCATTGGATTCAATATTTAAAGTGAAAATTAACAGAAAATGGGGAAGGAGATCATTTTAGAGGACAAGACAGAACAATCTGAGAAAATTTATGTATACTGTGTCATAGCCTCACTTCTTTCCTAATAATCACTCCTAATTTCAGTGTTCACCATGGTGATACACATGCTGTGCCCATTATTCATGAAGAATTTCTTACTTCTAGATCACCTTTCAGGGTCTTTTAGGAATATCCACAAATCCTCTCCTGACCTGCTGCTTTCTTTTCTACTCATGAGCTTTTACTTTGTTACATTTTTTGTTCTTCCACTATTATCTCCTTATATTAGTTCACATTTCTTCTTCATGCCCTAAGCAACTGTGGTGTAGAGGTTAACTAAGGGAACTCATATTTTTAAGTAAAAAACTTGTATGAAAATTCATTCCTGTACTTGAAATAGCAAATGTCAAGGAATAACTCGATACGACATTGCTAACTTTCTCCTTTGAAACTTAATTGTTTCAAGTAATCTGGAAAGCAACCGAAGAATAGACAGAAGAAATCTAATATTGGCAAGATCTGTAAGCTCTTTCAATAAGAAAACCTTATGTATCTTTGCACATTCCTATTTAACTCTGTTGAGATTTCCTGAGTAAATAGCTAATCCAAACAGTTTGTATTAAATATTAAATTTTGCATGCAATTATAAAAGATTAAAAAAATGTACATCACACTTCCTAATTGTTATTTTTTAGATATAATAATAAAGAAACCTGAACAGTTTCTTGAGATTTCAAGTCCATTTCTGAATTATGGAATGACTCCGTTTACAATTCCAAAAGAAACGTAAGTGTATAACATTCTTTCTTACAAATGCATCTTGTTAACAGAATATTTTCTGATGTATGTGGTTAAAGATAACACTAAATGAGAGCATTTTAAAGAATATTTATTTAAAAATAAGGCTACACACACACACACACACACACACACACACACATATTAAAGGATATTTCCTTGACCTTTTATAGCTTACAATTACACAAATTCACTTAATTAAAAAATAGTTTTTGCTCACCTTTTATGTGTGAGTGTTATAGACTGAATTTTTATTTTCCCCCCAAATTCATATGTTAAAGTTCTAACCCCCAGTGTGGCTGTATTTGGAGATGGGGCCTCTAAGAAATTAATTAAGGTTAAATAAGGTCGTAAGGGTACGGTGCTGATCTGATAGGATTAGTGTCCTTACGAGGAGAGACACCAGAGGACGTGCTCTCTCTCTCTTTCTCCACGCACACATGGTGGAAAGGCCATGTGAGCACACAGAGAAAAGGCAGCTGTTCGCAAGCCAGGAAGAAAGCCCTCCTAAGAAACAAACCCTGCTGGCACCTGCCCTTTTTGAGCTCACACTTCCAGTCTCCAGAATTGTGAGGAAATAAATTTCTCTTATTTAAGCCACCTAGCCCATGGTATTTTGTTATGGCAGCCTGAGAAAACAAATGCAGTCTTTGGAACAGAGAAGTGGGATGTTGCTATAACAAATATCTAAAAATGTGAAGTGGCTTTGGAACTGGGTACCGGGTAAAGAGTGGAAGAGTTTAGGGATACATGCTAGAAAAAGTCTACATTACCTGAAGGGACTTTTGGTAGGTGAATCTGATAAGGACTCAGAAAGAAAAGAGGAGAGCACACTTCCATCTTCTTAGAGAATATACAATTATAAACAGAATGTTGGTATAAATATGGACAGTAAAGGCCTTTCTGGTAAGGTCTCAGGTGAAATGAAGAACATATTATTTGAAACTGGAGGAAAAGTAATCCTTGTTATAAAGTGGCAAAGAACTTGGCTGAATTGTGTTCTAGTGTTTTATGAAAGTTAGAACTTGCAAGCAATGATATTTGCTATTTAGCCGAGGAGATTTCCAAGTAAAATGTTGAAGGTGTGGCTGGGTTCTCCTGACTGCTTATAGTGAAAACACAAGAGAGAGATGAACTGAAGAAGGAATTGTTATGCAAAACGGAACCAGAGCATAAAGATTTGGAAAATTCTCAGCCTGTCCATATTGCAAAAAATGAGAAAGTGTGTTTTGAAGAGAACGCCAAGGGTGTAGTTAGACTATCACCAGATAAAAAGATTCTAGGATTATGCCCATAATCTTATCATGTGGTATAGATTATTTTAGCAGAAATACTACCAGTTTGAACTGAAAGAGATGAAAATGGGACCAAATGAAGGAAGGCTGTGAAATTTCTGGGACAGGACCATATAGCTATCCAGCTGCAAACATGTCTTATCCTTCAAGAAAAGGCCAGAATGACCCCTGAAGTGATGCACAAATCTTCTGGGCTGCTACTCCCACCACAGGCCCAGGGGGAAAAGCTGCTTTCTCCCAGATTTCAGCAGGCCAGCTGGGCCTCGCAGACAGCTAAGGGGGCTGGGCTGCCCTACAGAGCCTGGGGTGATGCTGCTCCTGCAGAGGGCCCAGAGGGCAGCACATCAAACAAAAGAGGAATATTCTTGAACTTTAAGCTCTAATGAAATTTGCCTTGCTAGGTTTTGGACTTACATGGGACTTGTCACCCCTTTCATCTTTCCTATTTCTCCCTTTTGAGCAAGGAATGTCTATCCTATTCCTCTCCCACCATTGTATTTGGAAGTACGTAACTGGTCTAGTTTCACAGGTTCATAGCTGGAGATGAATTTTGCCTTAGGATGAATCCTACCTCCCTGAGGCTCACCCATATGTGATGTAGATGATTATCAGATGAAACTTTGAGCTGCAGACTTTAAAGTTGATGCTGGAATGAGTTAAAACTTCTGTGGTCATTGGGATGGGGTAAGTGTATTTTGCCTGTGAGAAGGACATGAATTTGTGTGTGGGGGGGTCCATAGGTAGAATATTATGAACCAAAAGTTTGTCTCCCCTAAATTCATATATTTAACCCTAATTCCCATTGGGGCCATATTTGGAGATGGGCCTCTAAGGAAGTATTAAGGTGAAGTGAGGTCATAAGGAAGAGGCCCAGGACCAATAGGATTAGTGTCCTTTAAGAAGAAACAGAAAGTGCATCTCTGTCTCCAAATACTCGCACTGAGGAAAGGTCATGTGAGCACACAGCTTTAATTTTGTTATGGCAGCCCAAGCAGACTAATATAGCAAGACACTATATTTCACTTGAAGGTAGAAAAATAAGACTTTGCCCCTCATAGATATCAACTTCTGGGGAAAGCTGCATGTATTAATATAAGTATATAATTACAATAAAATATAATAATTACTATTATAAAGGCCTGTCTCAGATTCTATAGTTGTACCTCAAAGAACTTATTTTTCATAAATAATTGGAACCCTGAATGTAGGAGTCCTTGCTTCAGTGATTGTGCAGGAGGTGGGAGAACGGGTGGCTCTCCTGGATATCATGGCTCCTCATCTTCCCGGTGCTCATAAATGCATCCAGTGTTTGAGGTCCTGCCCTCCTTCTCTTCCCCCATCACCCAGGCATAATCTTCCAGTTAAAAGTTCACACTTCAGAGACACAATGGAAGCTTTGTCCTGAGGGTAACTATTGGGGTCAGCTGCTGTGAAGGTGATTGTATAATTAGCTCACCTGCCCTTGCCAAGATTCCTTTCCACACTGTCTCCAGTCCTTGGCTTTCCCCAAGCCTCTGCTGATTTAATTTAAGATTCACTGGGAAGGTTCTGGGTAATGTGACTGACTCTGCCCTCTTTGTTATCCTAATGGGATTATGGGGTTTTCTGCTCCGCTGTTTTGCCCTTAATCTTCTCATCTGTCTCTGAGGAATGTATCACCGCTCTCATTGTGGCATTTCTATTTTGCCAGTTCTGTGAGATTTTCCTTTTATTTTTTAATTTCTCTAAGATTCCAACAGAATATAGATGGAAGGAAAGGGGTACATTTGTATTTAGGCTGTTATCTTGAACTGGAATGCTAATCTCTTCTTGTAATTTCCCACTTTGGCTGTCCCTTCATCGGCATTTCTTCTCCCATGGCTATTCTCTTTCTCCTGTTCCTTATTCAGTTAGACCCAGACCTTACTTTACCTAAATTAGCCTCTACTTCCCTTTCCTTAAAACCAGCCAAACAAACAAACCCAAATCAAGAAAAATGTTCATGCAAATTATTTGCATTTACAGCAGAATTTTCTACAGGTTTCATGGAAAGTATTGATAGGTTGAGGAAGGCATTATATTTTGATGATATTTGAGCAACCTGTATAATAAAAAGGAAACACTGGATACTGCCACTCTTAAATCATTCAGCCGCTCCACTATGGGGGATTTCCATTGGCCACCATTATCAATAGTCTCCCAAGCTTCTCATCATGTTGGATAGTCTTGTCCATCTTTTCCCCTCTCCACCCTCCTGTTTCATTCTTACTCAGAGAGCAGGATAACTTGTCCTTTGTGTTCTGTTCTGCATCCTCAAAGACTAGCCTTAAAAGCCTTATCTTTTACCTTCCCTTTCCTGTCTTAGTCGGAGGCTTGCCCAAGCCACACCTAGGGCTGTGGTTGAGAACAGCAACAAAATGTGAGGAGTGGAGCCCATGACAGGAAGCAGCCCAGTGCAGCAGAAGCCCCTCCTTTGAAATTTTTCTGCCCCCCAGGCCTTTATACTCTGGGCCTGTGACAGAAGGGGCAGCCCCATTGATCTCCCAAATATCTTCAGGGTCATTCTTCCACTGCCTTTGACAATAGGTTCCTGGATGAATAGCTCCTAGCTTCTATTGAGATGACTGATCTATAGTAACCTCTTTATCAAATTTGGCCACATTTTCCATGTTCTCTCCCAAATAGTCTTTCTCATTTTTTCCAATATGGACAGGCTAAGAATTTTCCAAATCTATTTCTCTTTTCTACTATTAATATAAGGAGTCAACAGAAGTCAAGTTACATCTTCAGCACTTTACTTATAAATATTCTTAATCAAATATTTAATTTCATCTCCCACAAATACTACCTTGCACGAAAAACTAGAACACAAACATAATTCAGCCAAGTTCTTTGCCATTTTATAACAAGGTTGACCTTTCTTTCATTTTCCAATAACATGTTCCTCATTTCCATCTGAGTCCTCATCAGAATGGCCCTTACCATCCACAATTTTACTAACATTCAGTTCACAACTATTTAGGTATTCTCTGAGAATATTGAGGCAACTCTCCTCTTTTCTTTCCAGGCCCTTACCAGAATCACCTTTAAAGGTCTTTAT
>NW_012150618.1:4163596-4163984 GCF_000956105.1 Propithecus coquereli | reverse complement strand
GAATTTTGCCTTAGGATGAATCCTACCTCCCTGAGGCTCACCCATATGTGATGTAGATGATTATCAGATGAAACTTTGAGCTGCAGACTTTAAAGGTGATGCTGGAATGAGTTAAAACTTTTGTGGTCATTGGGATGGGGTAAGTGTATTTTGCCTGTGAGAAGGACATGAATTTGTGTGTGTGGGGTCCATAGGTAGAATATTATGGACCAAAAGTTTGTCTCCCCTAAATTCATATATTGAACCCTAATTCCCATTGGGGCTATATTTGGAGATGGGCCTCTAAGGAAGTAATTAAGGTGAAGTGAGGTCATAAGGAAGAGGCCCAGGACCAATAGGATTAGTGTCCTTTAAGAAGAAACAGAAAGTGCATCTCTGTCTCCAAATA
>NW_012150618.1:4161211-4161666 GCF_000956105.1 Propithecus coquereli | reverse complement strand
TCTTAAGTAGAACATACTCAAAGTCTTCCTTGTTTTCTTGGTGAATCATACTCAGTATTATTAGTATACTGTCTTCTTATATCAGAGTGACTTTAAGGACTTTGAGTAACTAGAATTACCCTAACATTTAATGGCCCCAGACTACTGGACCTTTCTGGGTTTTGTTCCTTTGATTGGCTTAGTTGTAGTTTTTATTTTGCTTTCACAGTATTAATGATTTCTTTATCAGTGCTTAATATTGTCTGCTTCTAATAGCCTTGCCTCCTTCAAATTTGTCTCTAATTTTCTGGGTATAATGAGTAACATCACCAAATTTTAGAATTAATTAACATTGGCTTATATATACTTATGATGAAGACCTTAAAAGTTAGCTTATGGGCTTTGTGTCTATATTATAACAATTTGATATTTAACTTAGTACTTTGGAAATAATGGGTACTCAGTAAATATTAACT
>NW_012150618.1:4158535-4160468 GCF_000956105.1 Propithecus coquereli | reverse complement strand
TGAATTTATTTATGAGTTCTAATTGTGTTTTTTTTTTTTTTGAGGTGATGTTTCTAGGGTTTTCTGCATATAAGATTGTGTCATCTACAAATGGATAATTGAACTTCTTCCTTTCCAATTTGGATGCCTTTTATTTCTTTCTCTTGCCTAATTGCTCTGGCTAAAACTTCAGGTAATATGTTGACTATAAGTGTTGAGAGTAGGCATTCTTGTCTTGTTCCTGATGTCAGAGGTAAAACTTTGAACTTTTCACTTTTGAGTATAATGTTAGCTATGAGTTTGGGATATATGATTTTTATTGTGTTGAAGTATACAATAGAAGTATTCCTTCTATACCTAGTCTGATGGGAGTTTTTGTCCTGAAAAGTTGTTGAATTTTGTCAGATGCTGTTTCTGCATCTGTTTTCATCTGTTCAAAAGATCATATGGTTTTTATCCTTTATTCTTTTTATGTGGTATATCGCATTTATAGATTTGCGTATGTTGAACCATCCTTGCATCACTGGTTCTGGGTGCTGGCCTGGTACCTAAGCCAGGGGTGCCAAACTGGCCTGAAATGGGCCTGAAACCTAATTGTGTGGGCCAACCTGGCTCTGAGCTGTCTAACACTGGGAGTGGGTCTGGATCCTGCTGCTAGGCTGGCCTGGAAACTGACTCTCCACAGGGGCTGGCCTGGAGGATGGTGCTATGGGTGCCAGCCTTGTGCTGGGGTGGGCCTGAAGCCTGGGTCTGTGGAGGGCATCTCAGTGCTGAGCATGGTCTGGAGTCTTGGGCTGCAAGAGCTGGCATGCCCCTAGGGTGGACTCAGAGCCTGATTCTGTGAAGTCTAGTGTGGCACTGAGGTGAGCCTGGAGTCTGGATCCCCCCTGGGTCCAAGCTGGTGCTAGGGCCAGACCATATATAGCTGGGACCAATCCATAGCCTGGAGATACCAATGTCAGCCTGGCAGTAGAATGAGCCCTTACACCAAGTCCATTAGGCAGTCTACCAGTCCATCCTGAAAACTTGGGCTACAGGATGTGGGTTCTGGTGTGGCTCGGAAGTTCAGTCCACGGTTACTGGCCTGGAGTCTGGGGCTATGGAACTCTGTCCTTTTGTGAGTTTTCCTGAGACAGGCCAGTGCTTGGGTCCAAGGCAATGTCTAGTGTCACTTTCCTCTCCTTACCCAAAGTGGACAGTGTCTCTCTTCACACTGTACTGCCTGGGGTTGGGGGAAAGGTGATGTGGGAATATAGAACTGTCCTTCCTACCCTCTTCAATGTGTCTTTTTTCACTTCTGTGCTACAGCCAGGCACTGTAGTCTTTCACCTGCTTTTATTAGCTCTTATGAAGTATTTTCATATGTGGATTGTTCAACTGATGTTTCTGCAGGAGGCAATAACTAGAAAGTCCCATTCTTCCCTATGACTCTCAGGAGCTCCTGAGCATCCCTTCTTATTGTGTCTTTGAGCAGTACCTGAATTTTTTTTAATGCCAATGTATTCATATATTCATGACTGAAATTTTAATATCTGGTTTAAGAAATCCTTCCCTATTCTGAAAACATAAGGCTATTTTTCTATGTTATCTTCTAAAATTTATAGTTTTACTTTCATAAAGTCTAATTTATTGAAAAATGATTTTTGTATATGATATAAAATGAAGAATCCAATTTAATTTTCCCATATAATACACAATTTATTGTTTTGGAGGAATTCTAGGCAAGTTTCAAAACTTTATAGAAAACTTCAAGCCTTGTGAATGTAATTTAATTCTAAATTATAATAATAGATTCTTTAAGAGGAAAGGGACCTAAAAATGGATGTTCCAACTCTTAGTGAAACCTTGGGGAACTCCTTGTTAATTGGTTTGCCTTACTTGTTGAATGGGATAACTTATGTGATGGTACAGGATACTCTGGAGGGCACATCAGCACCTACAGTTAAATGAATCT
>NW_012150618.1:4156597-4158485 GCF_000956105.1 Propithecus coquereli | reverse complement strand
CCCTCATGTCCTAATTACCTCTGAAAGGCTCCACTTCCAAATACCATCGCATTAAGGATTAAGTTTCAATATATGAATTTTGGAGGAATACAAACATTCAGCCTATAGCATATAGACAGAATTTATCTAAACTTAAGATAAAAGTGTTAATGCTCCATAATTTTTCTAATTAATTTTATGCTTAAAGTTTTCCACTGTTCTTATCAAGGCTTTCCAGATAGAACCAATAGGAAATATAGATGTAGATTAGATATATAGATATATCAGAGGGGATTTATTAGGGTAGTTGGCTCATGCATTTATGGAAGCTGAGACATCCCATGATCTGCAAGCTGAAGAACCAGGGGGACTTGTAGTGTATGTAAGCTGAAGAACCGGAAAGCCCATGGTGTAATTCTCAATCTGAAGGCCAAAGGTCTAAGAACCTGGGGAGCTGCTGGTGCAAGTCCTGGAGTCCAAAGGCCAGAGAACCTGGAGTTCTGACATCCAAAGGTAGGAGAAGAAGGGCATTCCAGCTCCCAGAGAGAGAGCCAATTCACCTTTCCTTAGCCTTTTTGCTCTATCCAGGCTCCCAGCCAATTGGATTGCCTGCCCACACGGAGGGCGGATCTTCCCCACTCACTGCACTGACTCACACACCAGACTCCTCTGGAAACGCCCTCACAGGCACACCCGGGAATGAAGCTTGACCAAGTCATCTAGGCATCCCTCCATCCAGTAACGCTGACACCTAAAATTAACCATCACACCCACTAAGATGACGATTTTGTCATTTCAACTAATTTTTGTTTATCTCATGGCTAATCAAATCTGCATACTAATCAGAGATTTATGGGTTGTAAGAATTGGAGCTGTAGACCACCAGGACAAACCTTCTCACAATTTAAATAGCTATACCGGGGCTTTTAGAATCTCTATGCCAATAGGGACCACAAATGGGCTGATTTCATAACCTGAATCCCCTGAATTATTCCCTTATTGATATTCCTCTATCTTCTTTCAGCTTCATTACTTGATTAAGGTGGATGAAATTCTAATACTCAGATACAGGAGACTTCATCACTTGATTGGATTCAACTAATCTATTCATTGCTTGAATCTGTTATGAATGCATTGCATATTCATTTTATTTAGCAGAGCCAAAGGCAAAGATATGTGAATGGCGTTTCATCCTATGTAAAAGACATGTCCCTTGCCCTGCTTTGCTGTACAGAGTTCTCAGGTTAACGTAAGAGCAAGCCCCCATCCCCCACCCTGCTTATTTTTTGGTGAGTCCTTGAAAGTGACTGCTATTACAACTTTTTATCATTGGGGCACTCCAGGTTTGCCTGTTCTTGGCTCATGGCCTTGTTTCATAGAATTGGAGCTTAACAAATAAGTTTGTGCTACCCTCTAGTGGCGGTTTCATATAAATCACAGAAGTTTACTTAGAAATGAATTAAGTTTTACAGAACACTAACTGGAAAAAAAAATTTTAATTGATGAAGTGTATATACAAAGAATTTAATTTTATCTTTGAGACACAATTACATAAAATATATACACTATAAGAAATTTCTTTTTATTGCACCTATAAATGCTAGATGGCAAGGGCGATTTGGGGCCATACCAGCAATTGAAAGGAAGTACTGCATACTTGGGTAGCTAGTACAAATGTTACAGTTATAAGAGTAAGTGCTGAAGACTCACTATTAAATTTCTGACTCTGAGCCCTATTTCGCTGACACATTACTTTGGTACTTAATTAAATCAATTCCAATTGTCATATTTCTATGTTTTGATCATCAAAATTCAAAGACGACCACCATACCTTTAAACCAAATAGCGTTCCAGAAATTTGTTACATCAATACATTGACTGATACAGAGTATTTTTTCAGTAGTGCAAT
>NW_012150618.1:4152392-4153704 GCF_000956105.1 Propithecus coquereli | reverse complement strand
CAACTATAGTCACTATGTTGTACATTTTCTACTAACTGAAATTTTATGTCCTTTAACCAACATTTCTGCAACCACCTGACACCCAGCCCCTGATAACCTCCATTCTATGTTCTGCTCCTATGAATTCAACATTTTTTAGGTTCCACATATAAGTGAGATTATGTGGTATTTGCTTTTCTGTGTCTAGCTTATTTCACTTAATATAATGTCCTCCAAGTTTATCCACGTTGTTGCAAGTGACTACAGTTTCCTTCTTTTTTAAGGCTGAATAGTATTTCATTGTCTGTATATACCATATTTGCTTTATCCATTCATCCATTGAAAGACAGGTTGATTCCACATGTTGGCTATTGTGAATAATGGTGAAATGACATGGGAGTGCAAATATCTCTTTGACATGCTGATTCCATTTCCTTTGGCTATATACCCAGAAGCGGAATTGCTAGATCAAATGGTGGTTTTATTTTTATTTATTTATTTATTTATTGAGGAACTTCTATACTGTTTTCCATAGTGACTGCACCATTCTACCTCCTCACCAACAATGTGTAAGGTTTCCCTTTTATCCACATTCTTGCTAACACTTATCTTTTGTCTTTTTGGTAATAGCCATTCTAACAGATGTGAAGTGATATTTCATTTTGGTTGTAATTTGCATTTCTCTGATGATTAGTGATATTTAGCATTTTTTTGTATAACTGTTGGCCATTTTTATGTCTTCTTTTGAGAAATGTCTATTCAGGTTCTTTGCCAATTTTTTAATCAGGTTATTTGTTTTCTTCCTCTATGGTTGTTTGAGTTCTTTATATATTTTAGATATTAACCTCTTATCAGATGTATGGTTTGCAAATATTTTCTCCCACTCTGTAGATTCTCTCTTCACTCTGTTATTTCCTTTGCTATGCAAAAACTTTTTAGTTTGATGTAACTTCATCTGTCTGTTTTTGCTTTTGTTGCCTGTGCTTTGGGGATCCTTTCTAAAAAATTATTGCCCAGGTCAATGTCATGGAGATTATCCTCTATGTTTTCTTCTAATAGTTTTATAGTTTCAGGTCTTACATTTAAGCCCTTAATCCATTTTGGGTTGATTTTTGTATATGTTGTGAGGTAAGGGTCTAAATTCATTTATCTGCATGTGGATATTCAAATACCACTTATTGAAGAGACTTTCCTTTCACCATTGTGCATTCTTGGAAAACTTTGTTGACAATAAATGCTTGGATTTATTTTTTTGGCTCTCTACTCTCTTCCATTGGTCCATGTGTCTGTTTTCATGCCAGTACCATGTTGTTTTGGTTACTATAGCTTAGTA
>NW_012150618.1:4150648-4152342 GCF_000956105.1 Propithecus coquereli | reverse complement strand
AAAAAATTACTAGATAAGAGAATGAGAATGACAAAAGGAACAAAATCTGAACTTCTCATGACAAAACTGTAGTTTTTTATTAGTAACTTTAAATGGAGATCAAAATAACAGAAGTCTGTGGTTTTTTGTTCCCATTAGGCATTATGTACGCTCTGTTATTAAGAAAGGGACTCCCCCAGGCTCTGGTTTGCCCTCTCTTTCTGAAACTGATGAAACTTCAACCTTTAGCCAGACAGACCTGAGTCAAAAAACAAGAGCTGTATCTCAGGTAACTATGTTACTCTTACTATTGGCCCACCTCTTAAAGATAGATTTTTTTCTTAAATTGTGAAATATATTATACACACACAAAAGAATATATAATATGAATCTGAGCAGTATAAAGAATACTATTAATATTAAAATAAATATCTTATGACCTAGGTTAGAAAATGGAATATTCACCTACTATAGAGGTCACCTGTGTGTTTCTTTTGGATCATATTTCCTATCTGCCATTCAGACTTTGGTATTAAACAGGTCTATAATCTTCTAATCTTGCCAATTATGTATGTATTTGCAAATGACATACAGCTTAGCTTGTTATATAATTTTAGTGGACTCCTATTGTAATAATTCTTCTGTGACTTCTTTCACTTAACTGTTCGTGATGTTACAGTTCATTCATGTCACTAGCCAGTGGTATTTCTGGTGTAACTATGCTACATTTTTTTTAAATCTACCACAGTGTGAGTGGCTATATCCGTCACTTTCTTTTTTCTCACTATTGTAAGCAATGGTGCCATGAATTTTCTTAAATGTCTCCTATATGAGTATAGTTTCTTTAGTTGCAGCGTTCATAGCTTTTTATGTGCTATGGCTCCCTTAATGATTTTGTAAAACTCTAACACGTGATGAAAAGAACTCAGCTCTTTCTGGGTGTTAACTGAGGATTGTTGACAGGCAGTAGCAGAAAGCAGCACAGCTGTCTGCGTTAGCATTGCGAGAACACACACTTTGCTATTCAGTGGTTGAATGACTACTAAGCATAGTTGTCATGGCTGACCACCTATAGGTCAAAGGAGTATCTGTAAGACAGGAAGATATAACCACATAAAATACAACAATGTGTCTAATACCTGCTGTCATTTCAAAGCAGTGCTCAGCATACATGATCTTTTAAGATATTTGCAACAACTATAATATAATGTAGAACATGGTGATTTTGTTTGTAGGAAGGATCACAGTTATTTCTAATAATACTGTGGCTACTCACCTACACTGATAAATTGATAATTGAGGAAAATATTGAATTTCAGGTAAAGATGTAATTTTTTTCAACCATCTATGTTAATGGATTCCTGAAATTTAACTATGAGCCCCAGTGGACACTAGATTAGGAAACCTTACTCTAGGATATAAACCTGGGAGTACAGTTTATGGATCATAAGGCATTCACTGTTTAACCTTACAATGAAATGCGAAACAATTTTACAATATGTGTGTGTCAATATCCACACAGCACTGAATGAGAGTTTTCTTTGTGTCACATCCAGCGTTTAGTATTGTACAATGTTTGCCAATGTCATGGGTGTAAAAGGTCATTTTATTTTTTAGTAGGAAACATATTGACATATTCAAAAATTAAAAATATAGCAGCCGGGCATGGTGGCTCAAGCCTGTAATACCAGCACTTTGGGAGGCTGAGGTGGGAG
>NW_012150618.1:4131882-4137150 GCF_000956105.1 Propithecus coquereli | reverse complement strand
CCCGCCTCAGCCTCCCAGAGTGCTAGGATTACAGACGTGAGCCACCACGCCTGGACTGTCTATCTTCTTTTGAAAAACTTCTGTTCATGTCTTTTGCCCACTTTTTGACAGAGTTGTTTGATTTTTTTTCTTCCTGATTTGCTTGAGTTCTTTGTAGATTCTGGTAATTTGTCCTTTATCAGATGTATAGCTTATGAATATTTCCTCCCACTCTGTAGGTTGTCTATTTGCTTTGTTGATTATTTCCTTAGCCATGTAGAAGCTTTTTAATTTAATTTGGAATTCTTTATTTGTCATTTCAATATTTTCATTTTGGTTGGGATCCATTGCTAGACAGCTGGTGAGCCCCTTTGGGGGTATCCTTTTGCTCTGATTTTTCATACTTCTGGAGTTCTTGCCCTGATACCTTTTCATCTGGAGCAGCTGTAGTTTCATGTTTTGGGATTTTCTTTTGTTTAGAGAGGACTTTCCCCCCACTCACTCGTAAGGGGATGGTTGCAGCATATGTTAGGTAAGAACATTTGCCTTTCTTTGTGGATGCTTTAATGGGGGTCTAGGTTATGAATGGAGACCTTGGTTATAGATATCATCAGTGTAGTGTTTTTCTCAGTTGTTAGTTGTTTGTAGGCTGTAGTGGTGGTGCACTATGTATGTGGGCAGATTCCCTATCTCTTGTTGATGAGGGAAGATAGAGATCTTTGAAATCCTTTCTCTTTCCCCAACCCTGGGGTCTTCCTAACTGTGTGAATTATATTGGGACACTCACTTAAAGTGAATTATATTGGGACACCAACTTAAAAGCAGGTGGTACTTTTGGGTAAGAATCAGCCATGCCCTGTATGACTGAGTCAGTAAATGCTGTAAAGGATTCTACAAAATGTCCTCCCTCCCACCTGTAGGTGGTGCTTACTGAAAAGAGCCAGCTTTAATGTTGTGTTTGAAACCGGTGACCATCTCTAACCCCTCAGGAAAAGCACTCAAGTGCCTCAGACAGTGGACAGGGCCCTGGAGCTCCCAGGGGACTCCTTATTCTCCACCACAAAGAGGGGGGTGGAGGAGTGAGGCTGGGCAGGGCTGAGTCCAGTAAGCCTGACTTTGGGCTCTACAAGGGTGGGCACAATAGTTGTCTTATCAGGTGTTGAGGGTCAACTCCCAAGCTGCTGGGGAAAGCCACCACGGAGGGGCTGCTTCAGCCCCACCAAACCAGAAAGTCTGCTTATGGGGCAGGGGCTGTCTGGGATTCACTGTCTGGGTGTCAGGAGTGGGTTTGGTTCTTCTCCCTCCTCCCCTTCCCCGAGATCTCCTTTCAGCATCTGGCCACAGGCAGGACCTCAAACTAGCTGAGCTCCCCAGCAATGGTGCTATGGGCTAGGAGCTTCCCTGTCCAGGATCCTGCTGGCTCCAAGCCTCTCCAGGGTTGATCTATACTGATTTCTTGCTCCTACTTGTTCTGCTCCACAACTTCTTCCTATGGAATCTGTGGCAGGTTCTGGCACTTTTCCCTCAGAATTACACCCAATCTATGTTTTTTTTTAATCTAAAACTTCTCCTTCTTTCTGAGATGATCTGGCAACTGACATATCTACTCAGTCATCTTCCTCCCAACTCATCCAATTCTTTTAGTATTAATCGGAAAGCAGAGACTAACAGGTGATAAATCTATCAAGAAGAATGAATATACATTAAAATTTTCATTTTTTTTAAATTTTAAAATTTTACATGTGACAGTTTTATTTTATTGTTGTTGACAATGGTTATTATTTTTTACTTCAAAATATTAAGGGGGTACAAATGTTTTTGCTTACATGGATCACTTTTATAATGCTTGAGTCATGGCTGTAAGTGTGCCCATCACCCAGATAGTGTTCATTGTACCCGTTATGTAGGTTTTCACCCATCTCCTTCTCCTCTCCTCTCCCTGCTTGATTTCCACTGAGTTTTACTTCCCTGTGTGCACATGTGTCCTCATCCATTAGTTCCATGTAATGGTTTTAAAGAGTTAAAAATTACGAAAGAGATCATTGTAAAAATGGCCAGCCTGTTCTACCCCTCTTATTCCTTAGTCTTCTCTATAGTCACTCACTTTTCATTCTATTTGACTGTTTCTTCTGGTATGTATCTCCATATTTCTAAATAGTAGGCTTCATTAAGGCAGAGACTTTGATTTTACTATACATTGTTTCTCCCTCAGCACCTCTGCGAAAATGCCTAGCACATGGAAAACACCATGACATATTTGTTGAGTGATTACATTCTATTATTTCTTCATCTACCACTTATACAGTATCTCTTGACTTCCTCTTATGGAAGATAAGATTTATCACTCTTGAACTCACCTGCTATCCCATGCCTCTGCTTTCCTCTGTCTTCCAGATTTTGTCATTTCATCATTTTCAGTTGAACATTTCATCTATATAAGGATTAAGTTACTGTTGAAGCAAATATGATGGCATTTCTTACGCAACATTGTGTAAAAAGCTAATTACTGCATTTTTTCATTTGCTCATTTTTCTATGACACATTAGTAGGTCTTTTCAAACACTAAAAAAATTAAAATCCCTCTAAACACCACTTTACACAGTCAAATACATCAGGTATTTTATAAATGCCAATTCTTTTCTTTGAGACCTCACCTCTTGGACTCCTTTGCTCTCTTGCTTCAGTATAAACTGATGAAAATTTACACCTAAGGGGTGGGGAACCTAGGGCCTTGGGGCCACGGGTGGCCTTCTGGATCCTTGAGTGTGGTCTTTTGACTGAATCCAAATTTTACAGAACAAATATATTTAATAAAGGGATTTGTTCTGTGAAGTTTGGATTTGGTCAAGGGGCCAGAGATTCCCCAACCTCACGTAGGCGTCGGCAGGCGGATTCCTAATAAAAGATGTATGGGAAATAAAAATTATAAGCACTTCCATGCTTGAAGACTTCTGTATTCCACCTGATTTATATTTCCAGGTTGGAAGTCATTTCCTTCATAATTTTGAGGGTTTTCTTTAATCCCTTGTCTTCTACTTTTAAGCATTGATCTGGAGAACACAGGGGACATTCTGATTCTTGATATATTGTATGTGACTCTTCTGTCCTCTTCGGGAAGTTTTAGAACCTTCTTTCTGGTCTTGGCATAAAGAAATTTCACACAAATTGATTTGTATGGGTCTTTTTTTACATATATGAATTATGCTGGTACTCTGTGAGCCCCTTCAACCTGTATAGTCATATTTTTCAGTTCTGGAGAATTTTCTTATACTGTTTCCTCAAGAATTTCCTCTTTTCATTTTCTCTGCTTTCTGACTCTTCTATTATACTGCCATCCTGCCGATTAATTCTAGAATGTGCTTGAACTGTTTCTCATTTGTTTTTTTTATCTGTTGTCTTTATTTAAAGTTTTAAAAAATGTTTAATTGTAGTAAAATACACATAACATTTATCATCTTAACCATTTATAAGTGTACAGTAGTATTCAGTGCATTCCTACTGTTGTACAACAGATTTTTCAGAACTCTTTTCATCTTGCAAAAGTAAAACTCTATACTCATTAAACAATTCCCTATTCTCTCCTCTCCCCAACACCTGAAAACCACCATTCTACCTTCTGTTATCTATAAATTTGACTCTGGGTACCTCATACAAGTGAAGTCATAAAGTATTTGCATTTTTGTTACTGGCTTATTTCATTTGGTGTAATGTCCTCAAGGTTCATCCATGTTTGCAGCATCTGTTGAGACTTCTTTCCTTTTTAAGGATGAATAATATTCCATTGCATGTGCATAGCACATTCTGTTTATCCATTCATCCCTCAATGTCTGGGCTACTTCAACCTTTCGGCGATTGTAAATAGTGCTGCTACGAACATGAGTGTACACATATATTCTTGAGACTCTGCTTTCAAGTCTTTGGGGAATATATCCAGAAGCGGAATTGCTGGATCATACGGTAATCCTTTCAGTACCCACCACACTGTGTTCCATAGTGGCTATACCACTTTACGTTCTCATCAACAGTACACAAAGTTTCAAATTTCTCTATATCCTTGCCAACACTTATTATTTCCTGTTTTGTTTTTTTTTTTTAATAGTCAGTATCCTAATGGGTGTGAAGTGGTGTCTCATTGTGGTTTTGATCTGCATTTCCCTAATGGTTAGTGATGTTGGGAATCTTTTCATGTGTTGTTGGCCATTTGTATATCTTCTTAGAAGAAATATCTATTCAAATCTTTCGCCCATTTTGAAATTGGATTTTGGGGGTTTTGTTATTGTTGTTTTTCTTTGTAGAAATTCTTTACATATTCTTGATATTTACCCCTTATCAGATACATGGTTTACAAATACTTTATCCCATTCTGAAAGTTTCCTTTTCACTCTGTTGATTGTATCCTTTGACGTGCATAAGTTTTTCTATCTTGATGCCCAGTTTATCTATTTTTACTTTTGTTGCCTGTGTTTTTGGTGTCAAATCCGATAAATCATTGCCAAATGCAAAGTCATGAAGCTATCCCCCTATGTTTCCTTCTAAGAGCTTTATAGTTTGCCCCTTTGTGTTTTGTCATTAACTTTGCTGTCTAAACCTTCTATTAAGTTTATTTCACTTATTCTATTTTTATTTTCTAAGAGCTCTCTTGTTCTTTATTATTTTTTATAGAAGTTTCTTATTTGATAGATGAATATCCTTTTATTTTTCTGGTATACTAATTTGAAAAATGTTGCTCCCTATATTATTGTTTCTGTTTTCTATGAATCTCCCACCCACACCTGTTAGTGTCTTTCTTTCATATAAGACTCTCCTCTCAATTGTCTGGTGACACTTTGTTGTACCTATATACTTAAGGAAATCAACGCATTGAAGAACTGCTGATTGGAAGTAGCTTTTTGGCATGGCTAGAGCCTATCAACTGGTGGCTTTAACTTAGGATAATTGGGAGTGAGGGAGCTTCACATGAAGGTAGGGCTGGCTCCAAATGTATGTCCCTGGGTTTTTTCCCTGACTCCTGATCAGTTTTTCCAGTTAATGGTTCTCTAATCTCCCCCCGACAATAACATCACAGGGATTGGTATATACTTGTCCATCCACTCATGTTATTACAGTCCAACTTCACAGAGGAGCTGGCAGTCTCAACACTCAGCATGTTTCCTCTGCTCTCTGTCCAGTAGCCTCTCTTGCTTTCCACAGTGTCTGTGAATTCTGATATAGAGGCTTCTCATTTAATGTCTCCACCTGAAGCAATTTCCAGTGTCCTGTCTAGGCAGAAGAAGACGAGATGCTAAACCA
>NW_012150618.1:4114870-4129872 GCF_000956105.1 Propithecus coquereli | reverse complement strand
CAATCTCAGGCCAGTTTCAGCTTCTCCCCAAAGATTTGTTAAGATGAAGACAATTTATTCACTGGGATGATTTTTGTCCCTTTAGGGCAACTAACTCAATACCATTGTCATATTTTTAAACTTTCTGCTTATAATTATCTGAGTCTGAAAAACTTAACATGTAGTACTAGTGTTTGCATATAATGATAATAACTTGTTATAAATTATCTTTTTCAGGAATATATATATTTTTCACAAGCCAAGTTCATATTGCGTTAACTTTCAAAAATCAGAATTCAAGGTAAATATATTATGATCTCTTCTATTTCCCCTCTTATACTTAAATTTTTGGTAGGATCACACTAGTGAAAAAAACAACTTCAAATTTCTCAAGCATTTCTAAACTTGTAACATTATTTTACACTTATATAACATTTAATTATATTTAAAAAATTAATTTTTAGAGGCTCCTAGTAATCCCTTGTCCAGACAATAAGCAAAGTTCCACTGGCTCATAACCCCAAATGTGATCCATCTGATTATGTTGTAGTAGTTAAATCCTGAGCTGCATTATACAAATTCACAGTAAGAAAATTTTTATTCACTAATAAATGAAGGAGATAACCATAGAAATAAATTCACTAGATTTAGTTTCAATTAATATTTACAGAATAGTATATAGTTCCTAACACATAAGCACATTTTCACCATCATTGTCTGGATTTGGGTTTTTGTTTGTTTGTTTGTTTCCATGTTCTTCCCTCTACCTGGAATCTCTTCCCTTTCATCCTTATTGCCTTCGTCCAGCTAACACCTGGCAGCCCTTTGGAACAGCACAGATGTCCTTGACTGTGAGGCCTCCTTCCCTGCCTGCAGTCTGGGTTAAGAGACTCAACTTCATGTGCTCTGGACGCTCTATGCTCTTCACCTCCCCGCCTCCCTGCTGCCTGATAGCTCTTCTGAGCCCTCCCTGTACCTGCCTGGTGTTAGTCCCTTTAGAAGGACTGTGTTCTTTTCTTCACCATTGCATTACCTTTCCTGGCATGAAGTAGGAGCTCAATAAAAAAAAAAAAAAATGTCAAATAAGTTAATTAACAAATTATGCATTGAGTGGAATTTTGATAAAGCTATGACACCCATTCTGGGAAATTAAATTGTACTGAAATGTGCGTGGTTCCCCATCTCAGGACAAGGCGAACCAAGCCCCCAAGGATGATCTCTCAGCTCCATGAGCAGTCTGCAGGGGTGGGGAAAGGAAACAGTCTTTGAAATGACTTTCCCATTCATTGCACTTGTCAGAGATGAAAACTCGGGCAGAGAAAGCCATTTGAGCATTCCTCTGTAGGTGGTTGCCTGCTGTGAGAGTAAGAAGCAGGTCTGCAGTAGTGACTAGGGGGAAGAAATAGTCCACCTAGTTGTGAAGTCTATCTATGAAAACACCCAGAAGAGTGTTTTGAATTTATATAGATAACCAGACTGTTAATTGGGAAGAGTTGAATCCACAGTATGATATGAGAATAATGTGCAGTTTACAGTTTACTTAGGCATGTGTTTATATTCAAACCATTGCCAGTAATAAAATGACAATAGTTTATAGATGTTGCAGGCCTTATACTAGGTTCTTTATTGCATTAACTCCTCATAGCAATGCTACAAAAGAGATCTTACTGTCATCATTTGACATCTATGGACAAGGAGGCAGATCAAGTGTGCGATGATGTATGTAAGACATTAGAAGAATGCCTGTTAGTAAGTGATAATAAATGGTGGCTGTCATTTACTAAGGCAATTTGCATGAGTTTTTGTTGCACATCACCATCCTGATATACATGTGTGTGTGGTAAAATGATCAGCTGTTCTTTATTCTGATCCTAGTCTTACGAAGGCTTTGTAAATATTGGGTTTTTTTTTTTTTTATGTCTCAGCTTGGCAAAATAAAATGATAACATGCCTACATGAGTCTTTCATTCCCCTGAATTTTTTTAACCTTAATGATGTGAGAAAATAACTTTTTCTTGGAGGCCGTTGGAACTCAAATTTAATAGCATGTAGTATGCCCTGAAAGGAAGAATTGCTTGTGTGGTTTGAGGCCAGACACTGCCGATGCTATTGGCCAGCCGAACCGAGGGTGGGCATGGAGCCTGAGGCCTGACCACAGCACACTGCTGTATGTGGCCTTAGGGAGGTTCTCCCCACAACTGCCCCCGCCCAATTCTCAGACCCTTAAAAATGACAGCAAACGAGCTCAGTGCAGAAACTCTTCAGGCCTGCGTGCTGGGCGGGCAAATCCAGGGATCCCTCATATTTTCAGATAGTGCATATTTGTATGTGTACATATTGTAGCTGAAAGGAAATAGTGTCGAATGATAACTAATGAAAAATATAGGGGCAATAATGTAAAACATGGTTTCCTTTTCCCAGGCGTTTCTAGCAATCTTGTTACACTTGATTAAATAACTAAATTTCCTTTTTAATAGCATTATTAGAAATTTTTTCTTTCGTTTATTTACTAGTTATTTAAATAATGTGGTAAAATAATATGAAAAGCTTTTAAAATATAGTGACGATTAAATTCATTGAACGTGTTTCCCATATGCCAGTAGACAAAATGATGTTGAAGCACTGAGAATTTGAGAGACAATAATAATGTGACAGTCAAGTGTCCCAGCCTTAGAGTCAGACAGATAGATACACCTGCTTTAGGACCTCACCTTTGCCACGTACAAGCTCTGTGACCTTTGGTAGATCACTTATCGGAGTTTCAATTTCTTCATCTATAATTAGAGATATAAATAGTACCCATACAGGATAAATCAAAATCACGTACATTTATCTTTTATGTGGCTGTCTTTCGAGGGAAGTTCTGATTTTACTCAGCGCTTTATTGCATCTCCAAACAAAAATCTACAGTCTAGTGCATCAGCAAACAATGGATTAATATATTTCTGAAGATTTTGTGGAAAGGAGGACAAGAGGGTTTATATCACATACTACCCTATAAAATACCTTAATATATCCCCATTAGACATTCCCATTCTCTTCCAAAGTTACTGTGGGACCTCCCTGCCTGTCAGGAACCCATTCCCTGAGCACTGCTCAGCCCTGGGCCCAGTCTCCTCCTCTCTTCTCATTTCTGGGACAAGCACATCCCTCTTCTTTTCTCACAGAGAAGAGCTTTGCCTCTTCGATATGGTGGCCTGTCTCACACAGGCACTGAAGATCCAGCTTCCATAGACTGTTGCCAACATTCACCAGTACAATTTTCTTCATATTATTAAACCCATAAAGTACTTATTGTGGTATCTAGAACACAGTAAGTTTACTATAAATGTTAGATCTTGTACTATATTATCATTAGGAGTAGAAAATAACGGACTGATACTAAGTATGATGGTTGATCTAATTTCTTGCAGTTCTCAGAAGAACGGGTGTCCTACCACCTGTTTGTGGATAGCCTAAAACCTATCGAACTACTGGTTTGCTTTTCTGCGTTGGTACGCTGGGGGGAGTATGGAGGTAAGAGGGCTCTGAGAAAATGATGGTCTTAAAACCCTGATCACATGCAGGCTAGGGAATATCCAGTAATGATGAGATCTTTATGCCATGGAAGAGGAAATTCTTCCCTCTCCAGAGTTTCTCAAGAGTCTCGCAGGACCTCCTGTACCCCTCCTCCAATGCTCTTAGTCCCCAGACATCAGGGATCACGCTCACTCTTGCCACTTGCTCCTCTCCTGGTTGCACTCATCTGTTCACCTCTTAGGCATACCTAGTTGTTCTGTTTGTTTGTTTGTTTTTCTCACTTATACATGTCATCATTCTTGATTGTTTCAGAATCTACTGAAAAACATGAACTTTCTTTGATTTGACAACCCCAGCAATCTTTTCCTCCATCCCACCTTGCCCCCTACTTTCATGGTTACACTATAGACCTTATCTTTACCAATTAGTGCATCGTCTCAATCATCTCAATTTCAAGCACTGCACTCTCTGATCGCCACGTCCTCACTCTTTCGTTCACTCTCTCTAGAACTCCACGCCTACAATTCTTGACTCCACTGGGACCTCCATCCCTCTGCTCTACTGTTTTCCTCTGTCCATCTCTCTTCTCATGTCCTTTTTCCTCCCATTCCCAGCATAGATCCTGTGGTCCCTCACTGTAATTACATCCTTGCCTATACCCTCAAAACACTTGCCCATCTTACCTTCTCATCTTACTTTCCTGGCAAGATCCTAATGTGGGTTAAACTCAATTCTGCACCTAACCTGTGGTTGCAAAAGAGCAGCTGAACGTGATTGGAAGAAAAACAGTACTGCCTATGCCTACTTAAAATTGAGAAGCACAAATCTCAACAAAGCCCTAAGCTCTGCCAACAGTTCTCTAGTTCATTCATTCCCCAACTCTCATTCCTATGAATGATTCTTGCAAACCTTCAAGTCTTCTCTCTGTTTCTCTTCAAATATTCAACACCCACTCTTACTCTCACTTATTTTCAGCTGATGAACTTACTGCTGATTTCCTGAAAAGATAGGAGAAATCAGAAATAACCTACCTTTGTCTTCCCACAGTGGATTCTCTCAAGCTCTCATCTGCCTTCCTTCCTGTTCTAAACTGTGAACTGTCCCTGATCCCCTGCACACACATGCACACACATAAAACATCGTTATGTGATTCTCTGGCCTGTCTGTTTTGTTAAAGCATTTATCTTCAGCTCAAATTAACAGTACCTGGTACTATAGGTGTACAATAAATATTTGCTGAAAGCTTAATATTGAACGTTTTGTCAACATTGAGGACAGGGAGTTTTATTTTTTACCAAAGTATCCTTAATATATTGAATGGTGTCTAGCATATATTATGTGCTAAATAAATACTTATTGTATAATAAACTTTTGTAAGGTTAGAAATTTAAGTTTAGTCTACCAAGCCAATAGCACTGAAGCCACACCATGCCCTAGAACATTTCAATTTTATATACATGAAAGCAGTTTTTAAGCCATGTTGTGACCTTCTATCCTCAAATTCAGTATTTTCTGGAAACAGGAAAAAAAGTATTTTGCCTTCAGTCATTGATGAAGAATAGTCCATATTATTTGTCTATTTTGAAATAAAAACTTGATATCAAAATGAAATTTTGTTAAGTACTTGCTATTTTCTACATAAAGTCAAAAACTGCAAACGAAAGGTAAAAATTTAGATAAATAGTGGGATATTTTGACTTGCTTTGACAGTATCTTAGAAAAATCTCTTTTTTTCTCCAAATGTGATGTGTTTCCTTCCTTTAAAGTTGCATTTAGAAGTATTTGTAATTACTGCCATAGAGATAACATTGATAAAAGTGATGGTATGTCATAATGAAATATACCTATGTGTCCTCCTTTTCCTAATTTTCCTGTTCCCTGGTTTCTTGACCCAAGGGAATGATTATTAGGAGGGATGTAGGATAAGGAGGAAGATCTGGATTCCACTTGAGTAATATTTTCAAACATTATTTGCCTGGAGTAATGTCTAATGTTTTATGAATGAATATTTTTAGAATATCTCTAATTCTTTATTATTATTATCATTATTTATGTTGTTGCTGGATAAAAAACAATCCAAATGAAGGCCAGCTATACTTTCACAATCAAATTTCAATATTTTTTAACTTATCTTAAAGCCTTAACAAAAGACAGCCCTCCCATTGAGCCTGGACTTCTAACAGTTGAAACGATTTCTTGGAAATCCCTGAAGCCACGCAATCTTGTTCTGAAGATTCATACGTATGCCACCAAGGCTACAATGGTTCGCCTGCCTGTTGGGTATGAACTTCATTTTTCCCATACTGAGAATTTTCTGAAGCCCTGCAAACTGTTGATTACTAAAGAAGTAAACAATGTGAATTCCAGGATATTTTTTCCTGAAGTGATTTCACAAGGCACAGCTCTATCATGATTCTTGAGAAAAATAATTTCATAAGCAAACAAATTGAAAAATGCTGTGCACCGAATCTTTTAGAGGATTCATAATTGTCAAAGATTCTGGGAACTTCTTTAGTAAACAATCTTGTTTAAACTTGTTTAATTTAGCAATTTCTAAAATTAATTTATTAAAGAATTTCTTTTCTCATGAATCTTATTACATTCCATAGCAAGAACCTTGATTTTATTTAAACAAAGATTGATAAACATAGCGTTTTCCCCTGGCAATCTACAGTTTTTCCTGTAGTTTATTTTTGTTAGATATTATTTTTAATTAAGATAAAGCTGGCTAAACACATCCCAGTTTCCATTTTAAAGAAAATATGTATAATGAAAAAGTTTTCTTGATTTCAATGAATAAAATTCAAAATATTATCTTATGTTTTAGGTAAAATAGATATTTTTACCAAGCTTTTTTTCCCCCCAAGATCAATCATGCTAATTCTATGTGATCAATGAAAAGCTAGGGCTTTTGTGCAAAAAGCAAAGCATAAGCAACAAAATCAAATGCTAAATTAGTGTATGGCAAACATCCTGTATTTTAGAAAATCATAAATTTTAAAACTTGAACATTTTTCACATCTGCCCTAAACACTCTGGCATGGAGAGATTCTCCTAGAAATCGAGTTACTCTGTCTGAGTGCTCATCCATTGAGACCACCAAGCAGAGAGAATTAATGAAGAATCTTCTAACCACGGTTTTCCCTCAGGACCTAACCCATCCACTTGTAGGTCTTGAACATGCTCTAAGTGCTTATAACTAAGGGAACGAGAATGTCCCTGTTCTCAGTGATCCTGATTCCTGGTGGGGGAGACAATTAACATACATGAAAGGATACATTTGTGAGGAAAAGGCTCTGAAATCTACAGAACCCTATGCTCACATGAATTATTTTTGTTGTTAGGGAGAAATCAAGACCAACCTGTCATGATATGACTGCCGCGTGTGGGAGATACCTCCATCACACGCTGGAGAGCAGTTTGGCATTTAGTCCACTTTTGTCCTACATAATTAGTAAATAGAAATTTCATAATCTCGTAGGGTTCTTTTGGAGTGAAAATTCAAAGGTGTTTATCCCATCTGTGTTAAAAATAATTCAACTCTTCACTAACCTGTGACTTAGTTTGAATTCCAAAGTGTCATCAGGCAACTAACAGAGGCAAAGGCCACTGCCCAGGAAGCACTTGGTGGGTCCTCACCAGTGTCCCTTCTCCTCAGGAGGCACATGCTGCTCTTCACCGCCTACTCCCCCGTGGGGCATTCCATACAAATCTGCAGCATGGTGAACTTCGCCATCGGGGACGAAGATGTCGTGCTGCCCTACTTTGAGCCGGTAAGTATTTTAGCAACTGCAATTCTTGTGTGCTTTATTTTCAAAGATTGTGTACTAAATACTATTTTTACTTTTTATTCAACTTGCTCATTTTTTTATCTTTTAAAATTATTAACTATATTCTGCAATAAATTCCCAACTGCAACATGTATAATGAACAGTCTAAACCCTGTAGAGAAATAAATAAAATAGTTTTTTTTCCTTCTCCAATAACTTGTTCTCACCTCTGTTCTGTTGGATCCCCTTTGACATCTGTTAACATCATTGGTCCTTTGGGGTATAAAGGATCAGTACAGTCCTTTTTCACACAGTTTAAAATTTTGATCTTTTTTATTCCTTTCATTCATTCCTTGGCCGGAGGAATTTAGAGTATGTGTCTCTGCGATTTGAGGGGTAAGGAGCTGCCCATGGAAGGTTCTGTCATTTCTCTTTCATCTCTCCTCTCTCTCTTTCTGGTCTCTGTGGTTTCTCTTGCTCCTGTGCTCTGACTAGTCTGGAAAAAGAGGTGAGGTAAACGGGGCCAGCGTCTCCTCTGAAGTTTTCACTTGGTTTTAGATGTCCTCTCTCTGCGCATGTGTGTTTGGGGAAAGATTCGTATGTGGCCTTCCCAATGCATAATTCCTGACAGCTCCTCAGCTCCAGCGCCTCCCCACCAGAAACAAATGAACGAGCATGAAACTGACTTCGAGTGGCACAACCTTGTCTTAGTTGGGATTCTCTAAGCCAGATAGCAAATCTTGCAGCAAGAAGATGGCTGAAGACCAGCTTCCTATGCTGCAGTTTCGTGACCCAGACGTGCCCTGCTCGTGCATTCTTGCCTGTGCAGGCAGTGGCTGCAAGATTCCCCATGGCTGCTCCTCTACTTGCTGTGCTGTCTCTCGCCAAGTCTCTTTCCTCCTGGTTCGTAGGCCCAGGAGGAAGATCAGCCAGTCGACGTTATAAGCAAACATCCCTTGTTTCCTTAACTATGTTTATTCTGCTTATTTCAAATTCTCATCTTTTTAAAAATAATTCTGCTGTACCTGGTACGCATTATCCAGTGTGTTGCCTTCCTTTATGTGGTTTAACTCCCAGGTGTTCACTTGTTTTGGTCTGTAAGCTCCTATTTCCCCGGAGACATCACTCCTCTAACTTGTAAAGCTTACTGGGGGTCTAGCCCAAGCCCTGCGGCTCTTTGATGCTAAAAGAGAAGCAAAAGGGGAAAGACTGGCCCAGGAGCAGAGAGGCTCTCGCTCCTGACAGCCAGAATTGCCCCATCCCAGTGCTGCCACTGACCAGAGAACTTTCCTGGTCGTGGTTCCACTCTAGGGAGAAAAGCCCTTGAGACGAGGCGTTCCCTGGGCTTTGGGGGATTTGGAGGAGGTAGTGGAGAAGCAATGTGTTCAGGTGGCCTCGGTTGCGTCTGTCTCCATCAGCGTCTCGGCCTGGCAGGGTGTCTGCGCTGTCCAGACACACTTGCTGGGCCATTCCTCAGAATTTCTGCACCGCGGTGCCCTCTGGGAAAAAAGGTTTTCCTCCAATTTTCACGCTCTTCATGTTGCTTCCAGGCACTGGCCACTACAGGCAACTCCAGCTACTACCTACCTCGCACCAACTGAGAGTCTTCAAACACCTCAGACTTTCCTCAGATTTTTAAAAAATTAGTTGAACCATCCCCATTCCTTCTTACTTTTATTGCTTCCTCAGAGTTGACACCAGGAGGCAGCCAGCAGCCTTGTCTTTTAGGCTCTGGCCTCTCCCTGAAATCTCCCTGAAATCTCCTCTGTTATCGGTCCTCAAACCCACACAGTTTTTGTCGGGTTAATCCTAGACATCCGTCTGAACTAGGTCTGGATATTAATACTCGGGAGAAGTTTTCCCTCAGCCCCAACATGAAGCGGTTTTTTCTTCTACGTGTTCCCACCCAGGTGGGAGTTGCATTCCTTGTTTTCTACCTCCGAGACTACAGCACCTAGTAAAATGCCTTGATATGTAAGTTCTCTATAAATAACTATCGAATCAGCCATATAGCAAAGGTTTAATATTTTAACATAAATTAAAGTGTTATAAACTTAATGACACCTAAATAAATGCAAGTGAGGATGGTTGCTATGCTCTGTCTTTGCAGGAGAGCTACCGCTTTACAGAGCAGTCTCTGTTGATTTTGAAAGCTGTTGGAAATGTGATTGCTAATTTCAAAGATAAGGGTAAACTTGCTGCAGCCCTGAAGGATCTACAAAGGGCTCACTACCCTCTCCCCCTCCACAATAAAGAACTCACTGTGCAGCATTTCAGGGTAAGCTTGTTCTGGACATGACGTTCACAGGAGAAAATTTGCTGTGAACATGATATACCTTCTACTAGGTGATCTCCCAAATCAGAGCCTGAGAAGATATTTTGGATGGAGACAATTTATATGGGAAGTGATTTCAGAAAGCGGAAATGAGGGAGTGGGAAGAATGAAATGAGAAAGAGAAAGAAATCAGTGAAAGGATGTGATCATTACTGCTGTGGGCTTCTGGGGCATGATGGGCCCAGAGTCCTGATGAACTATGTAAAACATCCCTGAGAGGGTCCCACTAAAGGCTGGCAAGAGAGTGGCACTTACCAACAACACTTTTCCCCACTAGTGGACGGTTGCCCTCGGGGGCTTTAACTTCCTCACACTTATAACTTGGGCTTCAGCTGTGGTTGGGGAGCTTTCCGAGTCTACACACAACCTCGAGGGCTGAAGCAAAGAGGCTTCCTGGTAGCTTCCTGAGGAGGGAGACCAGGCATGTATGGACCTGTCCCCAACAGCTGCACTGAAACCAGGTGGCCATGGGTCTGCCTTTTTTTAACCCTCACGCTATTGACATTTGGGGTCAGATAATTCTTCTTATGGGGCCGCACTGTACACTGCAGCATGTTTAATGGCACCTCTGGTCTCCACCCTCTAGACAACTGCAAATGACTTCAGATGTTGCCAGGTGTCCCCTGGAGGGGGGTAGCATTGCCGGACTTAGCAAATAAAAATACAAGACACCCAGTTAAATTTTAATTTCATGAAAACAAACAATGTGTGTAATATTTAGGGCATATATGTATACTAAAAAGTTACTTATACTAAAAATTCATTTTATCTGTTATTCAAATTTGACTGGATGTTGGGGGTTGTTGGGGAAATATAATTAAAAACAAAATCTCCTCCCAACATAGAAAACCCCTTCACAAAGGCAGAGAAAGAAAACAATTTTAGTGTTGAATGAGTCAGAAGGTGATGGGTATAACAGGCAATCCACTAAGAAATTGTAAAGACAGAAAAAAATCTCACCCTTTTATATAGCAAGCAGATATAGCGCATTTCCTATAGGCTGTCAAGATAAACAATAACTAGTCTTCGAGTGAAAGGACTCGATAATACCATTTGCCACACATAGTTCTTCCTGAATTCACTTGGTGTTAGGGGTGACCATCAGGTTAGGTAATTGGCTTTATATGAGAGGGAAAAAAAAAAAAAAACTTCTAACACCTTCTTTTTTTAAACAGAAAGAAATGGTTATTATCATTATTATTATTTTTATTTCGGGATATTATGAGGGTACAAACATTTTGGTTACATTTTATGTCTTTGCCAAGGAGCCTACTAACATTAGGCTCCTACTCTCCCAAAGAAACTGGGAGATAGGGATGCTATCTACCTTGATTAACATTTCCAAAAGATGTTTCTCAGGTCCTTGAGAAAAACCTTCCTGGCTAGAGGCTTACCAAGTTCTTAAAAAGATTTAGGTACAATTCAAAGAGAGAGAGAGAAAGAACTTACAAATTACAGATTTTCTAAGACAAAGGGTGTGAGGGGAGAAATATCATCCCTTATTTTCTATAGGAAGGATTAAGTTTCTTATTTTTAATTTATATCTACCCTTACAGTGTTATGTACTTTATCATGAAACCCTGCCTGAGGGGCAAATCAACTCCCATTTGAGAGCTGCATACTTTGAGGGCATGAGTAATACATAAGAAATATTTGCCTTAATTTGACCCCACCCTTAAGTAAACTCTGACATCCATTCTTCAAGTTCGTAGCTGGTCACATGCTCTAAAATTAAACATATAAATAAGTAAATCACCCTATGACAAAAAAGCTGTAGTCTCCACTGCTACTGCTGGCCTTGAGGCCATGGTTGGTATTCAACATCTCTCTCCTCTACCATCCATTCTAGATTTCTCTCTTTTCCAGACAGTGTTTCTAGTTACTGAAGATCTGGTAGGTGACCCAGATCTTCAATCCTGATCAGTGCAAGACCTTGGTTTGCCTTATTCTTGTCAGGCCACAGTTGTTGCAATTATTCATTTACTGTGGAAACATCAAAAAGTGTCCCAGCAAGTTTCAGACAACATTCTGTATGCCCCCATTATGTAGCAGGAACCCTAGTACCACATGACAATCAGCATGAATTCTTCTCCTACCCTGTTGTACTAATTCCTTTTTTCCTGCTTGTCTGCCAGGATGAGGAACATAAAGCAACCAGGCATACGTCATAGTTTAGGTTTACTGTAAATCACACTGTATTTCCTTGTGGAAGCCTCTCTGGCCTCCCTCCCCCAGGAAATAGGTTCTCCAATCCAGCAAACCCCTTGTAGTAGGGAAAGAGCACAGATTCTGCAAATGAGGAGTGGCAAGTGATGGGGAGAAAGGCCAATCCTACATGTAGCTTTTGAATCTCAGGCCTGTATGTTTTAGCTATGCAGATAAAGCACCACCTATTGGTCTTTGGTTCAATATATACATACTACAGGTGTCATCTCCAGGCCAGCTTCTTAGCTGAGCCTTTCATGTGCCACTCCACTCTACCAGGAATTTTATCAATTCTGTCTATGGTATATGGTAGGACCAATGGGTTCCAGACTATTCTCAATGGTTAAATCCTCACTGTATAATGTGGTTCATGATCCAAGGGTATATTAAGCTGGATCCCATGTTTGTAAATCAGATTTTCTACAATTTCTTGAATAACGATGCTGGTAGAAGCACTGAGGATGGAGAAAGCAAACTCCTACCTGAGGTAGGTATCAATTCTATAGTAAGGACTCACTGGCCCACCTTGTTAGAAGTCCACTGAAATCACCTTGCCACTAAGTGACTGGCTGGCCCCCTCAGAGGAAGGTACTATATGGAAAGATCAGAGTCAGTTTCTGCTGCTGACAGGTTAGATGATTGAGCCTGGGTGAGAGAGAGCCCAAGCCACTGGGCCCATGTGTAGTCACCATTCCTGCTACCAAGATTCCTCTGTGTGTGGGCCTTTTGCAGCCAGCCTTGATTTAATATGTAAGGGGTCTTTGTGTGTGCATCACTTCTGCAAAAGGGAGCTATTTTGTTAATAATGCAGCTTCATTTTATACCTTGATAATTGCACAGCTATGTGACATGTGGTAAAAAAGCTTTGTCCAAATAAATCTAAAAGAGCTTTTTCAATATGAAGTAAGTACTGAGTGATAAGAAAGTGATAAAAGCTCTAAGTAACATATTTTCATTTTTTGTAACATATGAAATAACAGTGTGTCTTACAATGGATGACATCTTAAAAATCAATGTAATATGATATTTAACTTGCTTAAGCACAAGGATCATATTTTTATCTTACTCTATGTCTCCTCAGTCAGTTTAATGCTATATTTTCATTGAGTATATATTATAAACATTATTGTAGTGATTGAATTTTATTAAATTAGAAACAGTCAAATAATACCTTTGGTCTTTTCCTGGGCAAGTGAGACTTCGAAGAGTCTTCTGTTACATTGTGTATATATCTGCAAAAAAATTTTTAGAGTATCTAAAGATTTTTAGAGACTCTCTGACCAGGTGACAGTATTTTCTTGGTTTAAAAGATGTATAAATGTATTTTATGTATTTCAGGTTTTTCATATTTCTTTATGGCGATTAATGAAAAAAGTTCAATCAACAAAACCTTTTCCAAACTTCAAATTTGCATTCCGTGCTATGGTTTTGGACATGGAGTTACTTGATTCCTCCTTGGAGGAGGTTTCTTTAGGTACTGATTAATTTTAGATATCTAATCAAGAAATTTCTAGCCTTATGTAAGATAAATAATTTGAGAAAAGTGCACTGGAAGTGTTTGCGGTGTAGGTAGAACAGGTCTGCTTGGGCAGTCACGGAGTTCTAGCTATGCTCTGGGAAGCTCCGGGGGTTGCAACGATCTGAGAAGTATACCCTACTCCTAATCCCTGCCATCCATGCTTCCAGGGGAGCCCCAGATTTCCATATTTTATCTGTTCCTAACCTTAAAAAATGTGAAAGTCACTAATCTACATGATATGATTTGAGGAATTCTGGGAAGATCCTCTAACCCAAGTAACTACTTGCCTCCCCTTCCCAGGCTCTGTTCTCACCATTTTAACATTTCCTTCCGTTTTTTAGAGAAACCTCTGGCTATTGTCAGAGAGGAATCAACCGTAGTAATTCACTAAGGTGTCACTATTTCATGTGTTTTCCTTCTCCAGAATGTTTACATTCAAAAAAAGGATCACCTACAATGGGCAATGTTAAATACGATGATAAATCTCCCATTGTGGCATTTCATTTATCAGAGGGCTTTAGTAGCTAAAGGCACTGAAACTTGGGGAAGGAATTAAATACAACTTTCAGCTCAAAGTTTTTTTCTCTTTTCAGCGGAATGGGTAGACGTTAAATATTCTATACCAACAAGTGACAAAGAGTACTCTCCTGAGGAGGTAGCAGCAGCAATTAAAATTCAAGCCATGTGGAGAGGGACTTACGTTAGATTACTTATGAAGGCCAGACTACCAGGTATAATTTTTCAAACATTTATAAATCAACTTGTGTATGTAAGAATGAATATTTGTTTATGTATGTTAACGAAAACTATTTTAGAGTCACCTTACTTTATGGCCCAGCTAATCAATTTTTATCCTACAAATACTGAAATTGCTTGAGATCAAGAAACATGTCAACACACCGATTCTCTTGTCCTCAGAATTTAACACAGTGTCTGGCACATAGTAAGCACACAATGAGGACTTGCTGAAAGAGTGAATGAATGGATAAATGAATGAGTGAATGATCCCAGTCTATTGTGAGTTCTTCATTTGTAAAAATGAAGGCTGTGGACAAGATATTTTAGGCATCTTATAGCTTTAATATTGTTGCTTTTATTATTATTTGTAGACACAAAGGAAAATATCAGTGTTGCAGATACTCTTCAAAAAGTTTGGGCTATATTGGAACCGAATTTAGAACAGTATTCACTTTCACTCTTAAGGTAAAGCAGTAAAATATTTCTTATTGCAGTAAATTGGTGTCCTTCAAAGTCCAGTTTGAATACTAACATATTTACTGAGTTTTCCCTAATCACTAAAGCTAGAAACACACCATTGCTTTTGAACTTCCACAATATTTTATCTGAAACGTCTCTATGGTACTTGCTACTTTTTGTTTATGTCTCAATTGCACATGTCTAAAATTCTAAGCACATATCTAAAAAATTCCAAAAAGTGGAACAGTTTCCCAATCTTATGGTGCTGAGGAGACAAAAATTAGAGTTTAGGACCTTGTAGAAGAAGGGATCCCAGTAAACAATTAAAGTAGTCAGGTGAAGTCCCTGGAGGACAACAGTCTCTAAACAGGAGCAAATCAGCAATAGGTTGAGCCTTAGAAAAGCTGCATTCTAGCCATAACTCATGTCCAAGAGACAGGATAATCTGAACAAAACTAAGAGAAAATTGCATATATAT
>NW_012150618.1:4113272-4114705 GCF_000956105.1 Propithecus coquereli | reverse complement strand
TGATGAAAATGCCCAAGAAAAAAAGTAAAATAAAATAAAGGAAGATAAAATAGATTAAAAGTTTGAGAATTTAATTAATAAAACACAGGCAAATGAAAATTGCATAAATGAACATTTTTATAACTGAAATTAAGAACTAATTCATGGCTTTAATAACAGATTTGGCAGGATAGAAGAAGAGATTAGTGAACTGGGAAATCAGTCAATAAAAAGTATCCCACCTGAAGCATAAGAGAAAATGAGTAGAAAATAAGGAAATAGCATGAGGGACACATGGAACATGCACGGAAAGTCAAGCAGATGTATATAATTAGCGTCCCAGAATGTAAAAGATAATAGCTGAGAACTTTCCAAAACTGATAAAAGGCATCAATTCATATTCTCATATTTTCAAGAGACTGCAGACCCCCTGCAGCAAAGATTTAAAACAAACAAACAAACAAACAAAAACAATCCACCACCACCAACAACAAAAAAAAACACGACACCTCAACTCATTGGAGTCAAATTGCTGCTGCAAATCAAAGACCAAAAGAAAAGCCTTCAAAGCAGCCAGAGAAATAAGAAATACTATTTTCAAAGGACAATCACACTAATTAGCTCTATGTAGAAGTAAATTCATGACAGTAGTAATGCAAAATTCAGGCACTGGGTAAAAGGTTTTAAAAAGTTCTAAGGTTCTGGCAATATTACAAATAAGAGTAATAATTAAATTACTACTATTTAAAGTAATCATTTAGATGAGACTCTAGTAGGACAGGGTTGCATGATGTATTCCCTAGTGTTATGCAGTATGGCTTATCTAGTGAATTTAAGAAGAAATAAGATTAATCTTATATATTTTTCAGAGAATAGAAGAAGAAGAAACATTTTCCAACTCATAACTTTATACAAAAATTCAAGGACAGTATAAGAAATGAAACTGCAAACAAATCACCCTCTGGAACATAGATTCAAAAATTATGTAATAAAATATTAGCAAATCAAAATTGGATTTATCTAAAAAGGATAGTACCTTATAATTAAGTGGGTCTCCCCATCCCCAGACATGCAATGGTGGTTTAATATTAGAAAATTAGTCACCTTAATTTAGCGAATTAATAATAAAAAGGGACAACAGATTTAGTTATATAGATGGTTTCAGAAAAAGCATTTGATATAATTTAAAATACCTTCAAAATTAAAAAAAAAAAAACTTTTGGCAAACAAGGATTTAAAAAGACCCTCCTTAATATATGAAGGAATCTAGTATAAAAACAAAAACAAAAACTAATGCAAACACGATTAATAGTGAAATTTTTGAAAGCTTTTCTCTGAATATGGGAATGAGAAAAAGATGCCTACCCAACCATTCTATCCAAGGCAATCCTGAAATTCCAAGAAAGGCAAAAATACAATAAAGTAAAATAAAAGTCACTAGAATTTAAAAGGAT
>NW_012150618.1:4109594-4113037 GCF_000956105.1 Propithecus coquereli | reverse complement strand
ATAGTGAATGCCTTGCTCACTTCATCCTAATCCTGGCCCACAGATGCTGTTATTGCCTGATAACTCCAACTCGATTAACTTTTGCTCCAGAACGCCTATTTTCTAAAAGGAATACACTTTTGCCTAAAATTCTAATTGTATGGATGTACACAGAGAGCACAAACGCTCTTTTCCAACTTGCTTCTGCATTTAGAAGCATGGTAGGGCCTACCATGGGATGATCTCTGGGTCAAATTCTATACCTAATTTTCATGAAGATGATGTGCTGTTAATAGAAAGTGAACTCCCCTATTACACAGATTAGACTAAATTTGACTAAATTAAAAGTAATTCTTAATTAAGGCTGAATCTGAATCTCTGTCAGGGATATCTCTCTGCGTCATTCAAGATATTTGACTTGGTACATCAGGATTGTGATGGCACTCTTTTTATTAGGATTTCCTGAGATATATAAAAAAGCGTAGAATATATGAGGGGAACAGTGACAATCTGGGAAGACTTTAAATCCCACCCTTATTTTAGAATGGTGGCAGGTACCATTACATACAATTCCCTCTGTGATCTGCTTAATTCCTGTGTTGGCGCAGCCATGTGCAGATGTATAGATTTGGCCAGCTCCAATACAGTGGTTCTCTGCACTGAAAGACACATTATAGTTCCTAGCTTGGAACTGGGACACTTTAACAAGGAAAGATAGAGAACTATTCATAGTTATGCCAGGACTATAAACCATGACTATCCTGGGCAAACCAGGATATATGGTCACCCTACTCTTTGTTATTGTCATCATTTTCAAAGGCCTTTTAGATCCCCTCCAAGCATTACCCTGTTAATTTCCTCTTACTGACAAAAACCAATGATCAAATGGAGCATGTGAATTCTAACCTCCATAAGAACCTCCATGGCTTGGCTTCCCACTGACAATCAGTGGAACCATCTGCCTTCTGGAACACAAGAACACCTCCAGCTCTGTTTAGACCTCTAGCGGAGAACCATTCTCTATGGCCATAATGGCTTCCATCCCAGTTAATGCCTTCATTGTACAAAGGACCCTATATTCCTGGTGTTACTAAGGCTAGATCCAGTTTCTGGCTGAATGGGAGGGATAAGACCTGGAAGATCCATCACACCATCACTTCCATCATGTTCTGGAATATGCCACAGCCTTCCAGGGGGCAAACGTGGAGAAATCTCAGTCCATAATTGTTTTAACCATAGCATGCCCCACTTCCTCATGCACCAGAAATCTTGCAGAAGGAAAACTGTAGCCCTTTCCCCTTGTTCATGCCCTCAGTTTTGTTAAATCTATTTTTCCAAACCTGTTCCTAACTTAAAACTCCAATCTCATTTCTACTCTATACCTCAATTTGAGACAATTCAGTGACTCTCCAGTTTTATTGCTGGTTTGCCTGCTTCTAGTTTTCTTATCTTTATAGCTTGAGCTTTGGTTCTGATTTCTCAGCTATAAACTTTGATAACTCCCTTGATCATGAAGTACACTCTCCTTTGACTAAGAGCTTCAGGCAACCTTGAGCACCTTCGATAGATGTCTTTTGTGGTTGACCTAGAATGGGTTCCCCTGCTTTGGCACCATGTACCATGGGCCATGCAACCCCCCTTTGATCAAGAACTCAATCTAGCAAACAGTGTCTTATAATACTTTATACTATCTTTTGCCCATTTATTTAAAAAGTGGCTTTTGCCATTGATACTTAATATGTTTTGACATTTCTAGACTAATGTTTAAAAGCAAATGCAAGTCTATGGAATCGTATCCATGCTATCAAGATGAAGAAACTAAGATTGCTTTTGCTGACTATACTGTGACCTATCAAGATCAGCCACCAAATACTTGGTTTATAGTATTCAGGTATAGTCTATGTACTGGCAAACAATGTCTTTAAATGGCACACAATATTCATATTTGTAGAGTTTTATTTATGATAATAATGAAAGTCTTAGCTTCTAGGTTGCTTTCATGATTTAGTTAAAATTCTTCCAAAGTTGCTATCCTTGAATGAGATATTATATAAATTTTTATTTATGTTTCTTTTATCAAAATATAAAGAATGTTAATTATTAGAACTTTTATGTGCATGATAAAAATAATATAACACATTAATATGCTTTTAGTATAGAAAGATATTCTTTTATTTCTAAGCAACAGCATATTAGGTAAAAGTCACAAATTACTTATAAAATGGAATTTATTAATGGAGTTTGCATTTACATGAAAATAGCATAGTAATAGTAGTTTTTAAAAGAAAATAATGTGTACCTTACACTTATTTGGAATTTTAGACTTTTTTTTAAATTTCTTGGCATTAAGCCTAATTTCAGACTTTCTTTAAGATCCATGTCAAGGGAAAGTTCATGCTTTTGTAATTACAGAGAAACATTTTTGGTTCCTCAAGATATGATTTTGCTTCCCAAAGTATATACTACACTTCCAGTCTGTATGCTACATGTTGTTAATAATGACACAATGGAACAAGTGCCAAAGGTGTTCCAAAAGGTGGTGCCTTATCTTTATACCAAGAATAAGGTAGGTGTAAAGTTTGTTCTCCCCATATAATAGAATGGCAGTGAAAACCCTTCGGTTTGTAGAGGGGTAAGGAGAAGGTAGGGCAGAGGTGTTTTCAATCTACTTAACAAGAAAAGGGCCCCGGTCTTTCCTTACAGAAGTCCCATTTATTTGACAACATGAGATACTTAAAGTGAATGCTAGAGTATTCGTTACCTCTCAGCTCTCTTTTTTTCCCCTCCTCCCCAAAGAAAATATGACAAAAAAAAAAAGCATTAGAAGTTCTAATTATTGAAATCATATAAGTCCTTAAAACATAAATGGATCTAAAGAGCTCATTTAGTCCTATCTCTGAACCAAATGACTGTCTCTATTTCACACTGGGTTTTTATTCTACTGCACTGTATTTCAGAAAATTGAGATTACACAGCCACCCGCCCCCTCACACCCCCATAGTCTTTTCTAGGGCTACATAAATCCCTTCAGGGGCCAGAAGCACTTGATATGTTACTCCTGCAGAATGATAGACTCTGATCCACCATGTTGTCTCTCTGTTTATTTAAATCCCATACTCATGTTTTAGGGAATCATGACAAAGGATAATGTGTACCTGGACTGGAAACCAAAAGACCTCTTTTAGCTCTGATCTTCTATTCTTCAGCTAGATAGCTTTGAACTTCATTTTTCTCTTTGAGTTATGTCTGTACTTGACTTCTGAGGCTCATTTCAACCTTTGATTCTATACGTTATTTTGAATGAATTAAGACATACTTATCTAATGGATACTGGTTTTGTAGGAATGAAATACAAGTTAGAAACGTGTTATCTCCATAAAAAACCTAAAACATTTCTGGACTGTTTTAGAGATTTTATGAAATTTTTAAAAATCAAAGCAATTACATTCTTGATGAAATCGTTT
>NW_012150618.1:4105357-4109199 GCF_000956105.1 Propithecus coquereli | reverse complement strand
TTTTGAAAGGGTATTCATATTTCACTTTAAAACAGAACAATTTGCTAATAAAAATAAATTTCTGCACATCAAACATATATTGCCATCTTTATTTGACCCATATAATTTCCTTTTACACTATACTTATTCTCCTCTATGTACTAATAAATTACATTTTCTTGAAAATTGCAGTTTTGTGAAATTTATCTTTTTACAGCAGAAAACCATGGATTAAACCAGACACTATAGGGGATAACTAGTTCTTCAATAACAAACTTGTCTTCACATCAGTGTATTATTTTTTGAATGTTTGCTTTTCTCAGTTTGACCTAGATTTCTTTTTGAATAGAAACAATTTATTTAACTGTGATTAGAGATAAAAAGTCCCAAAAATCAAGATAAAAACGATGATTTCATTTAAAGAAAGACTATCAAGGCCATAGATATCATCAAAATCTAGAAATGAGGTTTACTTCACTAGATAAAGTATATTAATATTAGTCATGGATACTTAATTTTGGAAGACCTTTAAATAGTATTTGGTTGACTCAAATAAGAATCTGATTGTTATTTACATCTAGCATACTTTGGTGGTTGGGTTGGGTTTGTTTTTTATTTTAGTAACTCCAGTAAAGACTTAATTTCTCTAGACTAAGCTTAAATATTTTTTGGATAGTTCTAAATGATGCATTTTGAGTTAATATGCAGAACATTCCATCTCCACTTAACTATTATTTTTAAATTGTAAATTAGATCACACAAAACACACTTACTTCCTCTCTCATGTCTTTTCTATTCTGCCTTCTCACTCTAGATAGCTCTGTTTAGGAAAAAAAATGAAGAGATTTGGGAGGAGGATGTAAAATTCTGTGAATAGAGGAATAGCTTCAGTGGTCCCTTGTGTGGTGCAGTTTTCCTCTCTTCATGATTCTTGATCTTCGTCCATTTCTCCAAATTTTCAACATCCCTGCTAAAATGTGGTTTCCATAACTGGATGCTGCCTCTGAAGGAAATTCTGATGCACCTAAATGTAAAAAGGATCATTACACCATTGTTTTGTATCTTATGATTACGTTAGCATTTGGGCACCTGCAAGGCATGTTGACATGGTGGTCTCAAGAGACAACTGAACATCTTTGGCTGGGTAGATAGTGCCTAACTGGTAACCTGAGATGGGAATTTTGTGGCTAACTCATCAAGAGGCATCCTGGCCCGTATGAAATTGATCAAAGGCCTTGACATATGGTTCCTGGAATCCGTAATACCATGCCTGCAATATTTACCTGATTTTGTGTCTCCTAATCTTATTTTTAAAAATGAGGTTTTTGTTCCCAGTAAACTAACGTTGGCTTTTAAGAGTCTGTTTTGTTCTTTTGGGTTCTCTCATGAGACATCCTTTTTGTGATCTGTAGAACCTTGATAAAGGACCATTATTGAATTTACTAGTTTGTAGTTGCAGAGCACATATTTGCGGGCAGGTAGCTAAGCTCCCAGCAAAAAAACTGGGTCCCTTTGGTAGAGTTGTAAGGGATAAGAAAATTATACGGAAAAATGGAAAATAAAAGAATACACAGAGACAAAGATATAGTTTTATAAGTTTATAAAGATTATAGGCAAAGCGTGATCTCAGGGGGCCTAGACCTTCTCCGTGGGTCTCAAAAAGCCCCGAAAGAGGTCTTACATGGTAACTTATAGGGAATAGTGATTAATTGGCAGGGGTGACAGATTTACCTAACAACATGTAGTTCCTCTCAGGTTAACAGATTTTCAAAAGGCTTCTACAGATCCTTTAACTAATTCTATCTACATGAACAAATGATTACAAAATCTTTCAAAGATTAACTTCTCAGTTCTAAGGTAAATTTATCAATAGAGGGGTCAAACAGAGATATGTTGGCTCCATATTTATTAGGTTATTGTGAATGGAGACAGGTAGTCTGGAGTGTTTAAACAAGAGCTTCTTTTAGCCATTTGGGCAGCTGTCTGTTCCGGGGGGCACTCCATTGTCAGCTCTCATCCTATAGTTTTTAACAGATTGCTTTGCTTTACAAAGCAAATCCAAACCTTTAGGTCTGAGAAACGTGGCGCCTTGTGGGAATCAGCTGCTACTGTCTTTCAGAGACGCCCTTCCGAGTGCAACAGCATTTGAAATGCAAACCAACACATTCACATATTCCTTCAGAGCAAAGCTCTGCAAAACTCCTAAGACAAATCCTGTCTGCAAACACATCTATACTAATTCATGGAGCAACACATATTCTTCTTCAATTTGAAAAATCAAAATTATTCACTCTATTTTTTTCATAATTCCTTGAAGACCACATAATGTCTTTGTAATGTAATGTAATTCAGAATACTCATGTATGAGATCTCTCAGTACCCGTATTCTATATGTAAATTTTTTACTCTGAGAGTCTTGAATCCCTTTAGAATAGCCAGGTTCTACCTTATAATTCTATCACTGGTTTAGCTATAGATTCTCACTTACTGATATCTATCCCCCTATTTTATAACTTTTTTTTCTCTTAAAATTATTCTCTGAGTCTGGACAAACACAAAGTAGGAGTCATGTAATTTTGTTTTGCTTCTTTAATGTATTAGTACCATAAGCTTGAGTAATAATAAAAAAAGCAACAAATCTGTGCATTACACGTTGCAAGTAAAAAGGCTTTAGCATACATGATTTATCTTCCTTTTTTACTCATCCCAAACATAACGTCAAAAGGTCCTTATTGGTGTTAGCAATTCTCATTTCATTATGAGTTAATATTCCTAGATGTTTATTGATTTCTTTTGTTCATTCTGGCTTGTATATATCTAATTTTTGTTTCTGGAAATCTAAACATATCGGAGAACTTCCTCTTCAATAGAGAACAATTGGAAGACAAATCTACCTTTTTATTCTTTATTAGGGGCATCTGAAATTATAAAGTCAGAATGACTTTGAGGCTTCGCATCTTATTATGGTATCATGCTCTTGGTTCACGGCCTTATTGCCCAGATATCCAGTTGTGTTGAACCAAGCTGCTCCCTACCATAAAGAAGGTGCTTTCCCAGGTTCTGCCTCTTTTCTCCACCCCGAGGAGCTCATTTCCAATCTTACATCTGGGTTCCAAGGAATCAAATCAGCTGTTAATTCCCTAGTTTTACCTGTCATCTCAAGGGAGCTACATTTCTACGAACTCTTATGCTTTTCTCACTTCAGTAGTTTAGAAAGATGAATTCGAGAGACAGGAAAATCAAATCAGAAGCTACTGGGCCACTCCAGGATGACACGATGATAAAAATTTGCCTTTGGAGGCATTAGAAGAATTAGGAAAAAAACAGTAATCATCTACTACAGTTAAGCACTTTAAATATAGTTAAGGAACTACACAAAGAAAAATGTTAGAGTTAATCATTTTCCTGACAACATGTAAGATGGCACTTGCTAAGAGGAATTTCAAAACATAATGCTAGGGATTCTATTGTTTATTGAGAGATCTTGGGATCTGTATGTGTATGGAGATAATAAAACATTTAGTACCATGATATATTGTACATTTAAGAGACTAGGAACAATATTACTCATTTCTGCATAATTTCTCTTCCTTATAGAAAGGATACACATTTGTGGCTGAAGTATTTACTGGCGACACATATGCAGTGGCCTCACGATGGAAACTGCGCCTCATTGGTTCTTACACTCCACTCCCATGCCTCTCTCGGGACTCTCCATGCAATACCTTTACTATAAAGGAAATCAGAGATCACTACATACCCAATGATAAGAAAATTTTATTCAGGTACAAGTATATGACCAAAGGGAAAATGCATTTTTTTTAAAATGTTAATATTTTAGGATAAAAATCAATTTGGCAGTA
>NW_012150618.1:4091029-4095243 GCF_000956105.1 Propithecus coquereli | reverse complement strand
AAATTTATAAAGGATATTATATACAAATAAAAGGAAGATAAATCAAGTAGATATGAGCATAACTAACATATAGGCACCTAACTACCCAAACACAATAAATAAAAAGAAAAAAACTATTAGAACTATGGAGGAAAAAAAAGATAAGTCAACAATTAACAATTGAATATTTTAACACAGTGGTCCCCAGTCCCAGGGCCACAAACCAGTACCAGTCTGTGGGCTGTTAGGAACTGGGTGGCACAGCAGGAGGTGAGGAGTGGCAAGCCAGTGAAGCTTCATCTGTATTTATGGCCACTCTCCATGGCCGGCATCACAGCCTGAGCTCCGCCTCCTGTCAGATCAGGGGTGGCATTAGATTCTCATAGGAGTGGGAACCCTACTGTAAACTGCGCATGCCAGGGATCTAGGTTGCTCACTCCTTATGACAATCCAATGCCTGATGATCTGAGGTGGAGCTGAGGTGGTGATGCTAGCACTGGGGAGCGGCTCAAATACAGATTATCTCTGCTAATGCAGAGAGGTTTGACTGTGCAGAGAGCATAACAAATCAATTGCTTGCAGAGTCATATCAAACCCTATCAGTGAGTGGCAAGTGACAATGCAATAATAATAGAAATAAAGTGCACAATAAATGTAATGCACTAGAATCATCCCAAAACCATCTGCCCCTCCCTTTCCCACCACCCCCACACCCTGTGGAAAAGTTGTCTCCCATGAAACTAGTGCCAAAAAGGTTGAGGACCACTATTTTAAAACATTCCTTTCAAAAACTGGAAAGATCAAGCTGAAAAATAAAATAAATATGATTGTGAGGATTTGAAAAATCTAAGTATAAGCTTAATAGCTTAGATGTCTATATAAAGCACTTTACCTAATAAACGAAGAATAGATGTTTTCTTAGCACATACATAATATTTTTTTAAAAATATCCTGGAATAGGCAATAAATGGGAGCCTCAATAAAATCCATACTATCTATATTATATAGATATGTTATCTGAACATAATGCAATAAACTAAAAATGAATAATTAACAGGTAGTTTCAAATCCAATAAATGTGAAAACTGAAAGTATACTAAATAATCCTTTAGCTAAAAAGAAAGAAAGAAATTATGAAATATATAGGATTCAATAAAAGTAAAAAATTTGTAAGCCACATCTAAAACAGCATTTAATGGAATACTACTTTTAGATTAATTTGTTAGGAAGCATGAATAATCAAAAACAAATGAGCTGAGCTATTGTAATAAAAGTTAGGAAAAAAGTAACTCAAAAATAAAAGAAAAAGGATTTTAATAAAGAAGAGAACAGACATCAATGAATTGGGGAGCAAAAAATAAATTAGATTAATAAATTCTAAGCTACTTCTTTTAAAGATTAATAAATTAGATATATTTCTAGTAAGACCAATCAAGAAAAAGAGGGAGAAAAATATATCAATTAACCAAATACAGAACAATCAAAAAAAAGGTTTAAAAAAATTAAGAGTGTTATAAACAACTCTGTGCCAACAAATTCAAAACCTATGGAGCGGGGGAACCACCTAAGTTCCCAGGGGCAGAGGAGAGAAGGAATAGCAAAGCCGATTCACAAGAAAATAGAAAATCTGAATAAAACAATAAAGAATAATAAAATTGAAATGATAATCCAAAGTCTTCTAAGTCTTCATTTTCCAAAATTCCACAGGCCCAGCTCTAATAGACTTTCAAGGAGCAAATTGTTCCAGAAAACAAAAAAATTATACAAATTTTCCAAGGCTTTTTAAGAGATTAATGTAATCCTGACTCCAAAACCAGATAAAAGTAACACAAAAAAAGGGAATAAAATTCATTTATAAACATGAATGAAAAATTATAAAGAACATGATAGATAATAATTCTACCAGTGCATAAAGTGATCAGGTAGCATTCATATCAGGAATTCAAAAGTGTTTTTGTTAAAAAAATGTATCAGTATTAGTCACCACAGTAATTTTGACTAGATGAAAATATATAACCCTGAAACATGTGATTGAGTTCAATACCTATTATGTAATTCTCAAAAGTGCTCTTAGCAAACTAGCGTAGGAGAGAACTTTTCAACTGTAAATGTTACATATCAAAAATCTTAAACTTAATGGAGAAATCTTATATACAAAAACATTACATTAATGTAGAAAATTTAGGTGTATTTCTATTAAAATTGGAATAAGGAAGAATGTCCACTATCATTGCTATTAATAGTATTTAATGATACTGGAACATTGTGATAATGGAGAGTCGGACCAATAATATAAGAAACAAAATAAATGAAAGAGTATTCGAAATAATCACTGAGTTATTTACAGATGGTATAATAGCAAGATTGTCAGACATTAATAATAGCAAATACATATTTACTTACTCATCACCTACTATGTACCTGGTACTGTGTATACACATAGATCTTTAATTCTCCCATCAACTCTTTTTTAAAAAATTTTTTTATTTGAGCATATTACGGGGGTACAAATGTTTAGGTTACATATATTGCCTTTGCCCCACCTGAGTCAGAGCTTCTAGTGTGTCCATCCCCCAGATGGTGCACAGCGCACCCATTAGGTGTATATATACCCATCCGCTCCTGCCCCTCCCATCTGCCCGACACCCGACGAATGCTACCACTATATGTGCAACTTTTGAAGTACATATTCTATCCCTGTTTAACAGTCAAGGAACCAGGAGCACAGAGAGCTTAAGTGACTTGCTCAAGGCCAAACAGCTCCTTTGTACTGAAGTAGTACTTGAACAGCGGACAGCTCCAGCCCCTGAGGCCATACTCTTAACCACTACACTGCTGCTTCTACAACTCACAAAAACTGGTAGCCTTTCTTTACACCAGCACTACATGTTACACACTAGAATAGGATACCTTTCCTAATAGCAACAAAATTGTAAAATATCTAGGAATTAACCAGTAATACATCAATTCTCTATATAGAAAAACTTAACACTTCAATAAGGGACATAGAAGATGATCCAACCAACTGGAGAACTTAGATGACTTGAATAAATAGAAAAGTATTTCATGCTTTTCACAGAGGCGACACAATAGTATAAAGACACCAATTATCCCCAATTTACTTTTAAATTCAATGCAATCTCAATCAAAATTCAAACTGTATTTATCAGAAATTTTCTAAACTTACTCTAAAATTCACTTAATAACAGTTCACAAATAGTTAAGTCAGCTTTGAAAAAGAAGAGCAAAGTATATCTTAGTGTTTCTAAATATTGAGAGAGTAAAAAGCCATAGCAGTAAAAATAGTATTAATTAGTGCAAAAATAGGAAAATGAAGCAATGGAAGAAAGTAAAATAGGAATATATTCATGTTTGTATGGAAATTTAATATAGAATTAAAGGCAACACCATAAATCAACAGAGGAAATGTGGACTGTTGAGTGGATAGTGCTGGGAAAAATACCTTTCCATGGAGAAAAATAAAACTAGACCATTAGCTAATAGCATAAATAAAGGCAAATTCCAGATGTATTGGAAATTTCATTGTAAAATTTTAATTCATAAAAGTAATAAAATAATAGATGATGTAGGAGACCATTTTTTGTGCCCTGAGCACAAAAGAGAAAACCCTAAAGGCCAACAGCTTTGAAAAAAATACTGAAACTCTTCGGTTATCTGAGAAACGCAAAATACGACAGCAGTGAGATTCCACTTTATACCAACTGCGCTGGCAAAAATTAGAAAGTTAGGTAGTAGAAGATGTTGGTGGGGATGTGAGAATATTAAATTTTTATAAATTGTAGTGTTACAAAATTTCAGAGAACAGCTGGGATTATTTAAATTATGATCATACAATCCAGAAAATTATGCATTTATCATGTGCCTAGAATAATAAATTATAATTAGGCACATACTGTATCTATTCTTATTGTTTGTTCTTAAACACTGCATTTTGTTTCACAGAGCTACAAGTATATTATACAGTGTTTGGTGTTGTATAACAGTTGGCCTCTCACTGAAAATCAACTGACGTTTGTTCAAGCACTAAAAGACTTAGAGAAAAGTGATGCCAAAGGTATGTCATCCTAAATGTTCATACATGCACTTTACATTTTATGTAACTGTTTAATAGTAAATTGACCATGTAATTATTAAAACATATTGCTTATAATTTGTATTCCATATCTTGTGGCATTTCCTTTTATTAATTGATTATATATTTCAACATTTTTACT
>NW_012150618.1:4085604-4090379 GCF_000956105.1 Propithecus coquereli | reverse complement strand
TGTTATCTTTTAGAATTTTTAATGCATATGTGTATTGTACTTATGATAAGACAGAAGCTCTTAATTCTTCTCATCCCCTAATAAACAGTAAATTTTACTTTCTTAGTGTCTGAATTCCCCTATTATAATGTACATCCCTGAAGCACGGGGAATTTTGTTCATTTTTGCCTGTTTGATCCCTTGCATTATAATCGAGTTAGATACTATACACACAGCAAAGGACTCCATAATATTTATTGAATGAATAAGTGAAAGGATACATGCAAGCTAGTCTAACTATAATTGCCCTTATTTACTAATTGTCAAAAACTCTGTTGAGGTGTTTACTGGCTTGTATTATTTGCATGGCCCTTATCAGGAAAGACTTAATATAGGTTTGTTTATACAGAATTAAGAGAAAACTATTATCAGTAGGCTTAGCCTTTCCTAGAAGGGACAGATTCTAGCATGGGCCATTAAATTCAAAGATAAATTATAAAGGTATATGACACCAGGAGTTCCCATGTCCATTAGAATGTATTGAATGTGCTTCCATAGCAACGCATCACACTGTGGAAATCACTGCCTTGCTGGTCTCCGCTGCTCCCCTCCCACTGGGCCAGGGTCTGTGTCTCCCTCAACCTCATCTTTGTATCTCCAGCACCAAACAGAAGATGGTAGTAAATGTTTATTGAATGAACGTGTGAACGTGCTATGCCAGCTACAGCAGGTATGTTTAATCCTGATGGCTTCCTGGCCTGCTGTGTTGACAAGATTCTGAGGCTGTGATCTGGCTCAACAAAAAAGTTTTGTGATCTTTTATCAATGTCTAACATGGACACATTAAGAGAAAGTGGTAGCATTCAAGCCACTGTCATCATCTCATTGCTATTCACACGTGTTATGTGTATAACCCCTACGTAAAGTCATGGAATATGAATTTTGCTAAAATCTCTCTTCATTCTACCTCAACCTCCTCTCCCACAGCCAATACCCCGTTGCCCAGCACCGCTGAGAATTTCTGAAATAGCAGGCAAGGCTTTGATTTCGCATTCTTGCCTACTATAATAGAAGAGATTACAATTACTCCATGAATAAATGTCATATGGAAGCTGAAAACCCCTTGCAGGCTACATCTCAAGCTGGGTATGCCTGATGATGATTCCTTCACTGAGGCTGCACAGCCAATGGCTTTGGCCATCGCTGGCCTCCTGGCGTGCTCCCTGCGCCAGTGCTTCAGGCTCTGTCCCCTCTCTCCTGGACCCACCTAACCCTCCCTAAGTCTGCCTTATGGATCATCTATAGCTGTGCATTTGGGCCCATTGATTATTTTGCAGTCTACCACCCAGACCCACAAAGTTCTAATGGAAAATAAATGAGAAAAATCTATTAATTGTATTTGTTTATTCCACTTTGCATGTCACCATGTTCTCTTTCTCTATTTTTTTCCTATCAGGTTGTCACTTTTGTTCTCATAAATTAGCCATTACCCTGTCTCCACCTCGCCTGTGGTCCAAATCAAAATCTCTTAGCTTATACTTCATTCAAAAAAAATATATATTTTTAAATCTATGTTTTCTATATCAGCCAATGGAAACCTGGTTGAAACAATGGATGGCACAAATCACGTGGTAGTTTTATGTTCCTCTACTGCAAAGAAGTAGATACATAGTATGTGCTAAAAACCAATGGAGTTAAATATTGTATGCTAAAGATCTATGTGCAAATAACATACTCACAATCATAGACATAAAATAACAAAGAAACAGCACAGTTTTGTGTGTGCTCATGCGTTCAACAAAGTTATTCTTGTTTCCTTTTTTGTTTTTCAAGGACAATTCATGGAACTAGTATAATACAGATTACATTTCCAGGGACTAGGAATTTTAATAGATCAGAGTGAGAGCCAAAGCTCCGTTTTTTGCCTGCGTGAGTTTTTTCATGAGTTGCCTGTAGATTTTTATGTTTCTCCTTTCTATATTATATTATGCCTGTCTCAATAAGCTTGAAATAGTCATGCTACTGTTCGTTATAGCAATTAAAAATGTGAACCCAAATCTTCAAGACAGGGAAGGAATAATCCCATCATAAATAATGAAAAGAAAACAACACAACAACCTAACTAAATTCAACTGAAAATCCTGTTCGCACGGAAAAATTATTCCTGAATAATGTTCAAACTAGATTAAAAGAATATGCAATGATTAAGCAGGAAATATTTGTGAAAACATTTTAAGCTTTTCAGAGCAAAGTGGTTAGCATCATACAGTGCAATACTATTGGAATAGTGAATGGAGTCGCTTTCTTCCCAACTCTCTAAAGAAAACTTCTAATGTCTAAGAAGGTACGAGAGTAAAATACCTCAAAATATCCTTAAATTTAGTCATATATATATTTTAAATATCTACATATATTTTCTCCCTTAATTAGGAATTTAGTTCCAGCTCATATAAACTGAATGCATTATGTAAAATTACATAAATTTGAGAAGTTTAGAAAAAGCAGAACTGGTACTTAGAGATGGTGTGGAAAGTTAGGATAAAATAGTTTGTTCAGGGAAGTCTTGAAGAATACAAAGCATGGAAAATAAAGCTCTACCTTGGTGTTAGAGGTGACAGGAAGGAGAATATGTCTCAGAAGATACCCAGAAGCCTGCTCTGGACTCATGTCGCTCACAGGACCACCCACCAGGCATCAGGTGTGGCTAATGAGGAGTTGATTCCAGCCAGAGAATGATGAGGGACAACGTGACAAGGAAAGCTCTTTGCACATATCCCACTATTCAAGGCCATTCCTTTCCTCCTTCTAGGTCAGGAATGAGGGGAAGAATGGCTCAGAAATGTTTTCACTCACTTAGTTCATAGAAATTCATTATTGTCAATATTAGTACTTCATAGTGTTAGACACTGGCAACCCTAAATTGTCACTGCTGTTTAAAAATACATAGTGGGTGGGAGAAGAAAAGGGCTATACACAGGAAAAAAAGGAGGAAGAGTATATACCAATATGTTCAAGTGATTATTTCTGAGTGTTGAAATTCTTAGTAATTTTACTTTCTCATTTATGCTTTTAATATCTAAAAACAAGTTTAATTAAAATGAAAAATATATAAATCAGAAGTTTTAAATGAGCACGTACTACTTTATTCAGGAAAAAAGACTGTACTTTTATTTTACAAGCAAAAAAAGAAACACTAGAGAGACCTACAAGCTTAATCATTATGATTGTTTGAGTGTTATTATGTGCCTTTTACTCTACTTAGTATTAATACTTTACATTCATTATTCCCAATTTTCACAAAATCTCTGGGAGGTAGTTACTACCATCTCAGTTTTACAGATGAAGAAATGAGGCTGAGATGCTATAAATAATTTGCCTAAGTTAACACAGCTAGGAAGGAGTAGAGTGAAGATTCTAACCTGAGTCTGACTTACTCTAAAATACAAAATCTTTCCACTATATCTTGCAAGTTCTTTAGAGACTTTCTAACTAGTAGTAGTGCCATAGTAGTAATGGTGGTACCAGTAGTAGCTGCTAACATTTATGTCAAATGCTGTCTAATGGCTTTACATATATTGACCCAATTAATCCTCCCAATAAACCTATGAGGTAGGGGTTATTACTACAGTATTGTCATTTTACAGATGAGGAAACTAAGCCATAGACAGTTTAAGTAACTTGCCCTCAGCCACACAAATAGTTGCTGCATGGCTAGGATGTTGAAAGGAATTAATTATCTACCAAGAGCTTTTGAATGGGAAAAAATAATAATATACAGTAGTACCAGTTTCATATTTTTATCATGTCCCACATAAATGTCTTTATTTAGGGAGCTGTCTATATTACTTTAGTGACCATAAAAGTTTGTATATGGGCTTTATCATGTTTTTCTGTATATTAATGGATAAACGTTAAAATTCTGAGGAAAACAAAAGAAAAATATTAATATCTAAAATGGACAGAGTAGTATAATTCATGAAAATGGAATAATGTAAAACATAGAGTTGAGTAATGGTACAAAATTAATAATATGAGTTAAATTTTTGAAAGGAAGTCATTAAATGGGAAATATAACATAGTGACTAAACTTTCTTAGGTTCGGCTACCCAAACTTGGGTTATTTGTCACCTGAAAAGTTAGAATAACCACTCCTTTCTTTCAAGGTTGTTTCAAGCTAATATATATATAAAGTTCCTAGCACATGGTAAAAATCAACAAATAGTAATATCATTATTATGTATTCCAAATAGAAAGTAAGTCTTCTGGAAAAATTATGTGTTCTTTTTTTGACATCACATTTGACAATTTTATGTGTGAATGAGCAGCAGCTAAAATTAAATTACACCTTGCATTGCGTGACACATTTCTTGCTGAAAAGCAGTAAGCAAAGAAAATCAGAATTAAATTGTATTTAAAATGAACTAGAAAAATTTTCTGTTTGAAAGAATATGCTGTTGGACAATCTTCTTAAATTCAAGCAGCTTTTGAATTCAGAAGAATCAGTCTTAAATGTCATGTTTATAAATGTTTAGGTAATTTGATTAAATTTAAAATAGCAATAAGTCAACTGCTATGCATCAGTAATATTTACAACTCAACCCATGTGCTCTAATTTTAAGTGTATATTTGAGAAATATTTAATTACCAATGTCTTCAAATTATCAACTTAGCTTGCTTTTAAAATACAAACATTTTATATAAAGAAGAAATTGGTCAGGTGTTTTTTTGTTAACAATTACTATGTTGGTGACCTAATTTAAATTTTATACTCATCCAGAAGTCAGTGTTGCTCCACT
>NW_012150618.1:4080830-4082534 GCF_000956105.1 Propithecus coquereli | reverse complement strand
GAGAGTTGAAATCTCTGAAGGGTAAGCCTCAACATATGCATTTTACAGGCTCTCAGGATGATTTGCACATTCATCAAAATTGTGAATTGTTCTGTTACAATAAGCACAGCATTACCAGTAACAGAGTTGTGTGACAACACAGCATTACTGGCAACAGAGTTGTTTAACAGCACAAGGTGAAAATAGTGAGTTCTTCTATGCCAGGTTAGATAAAAGGTTAGATTGAGGTTGTTTAATCCAGTGCTGGCCAGAAATGTGACTGTAAAATACAATTAATCCCACAATCTATTGGCATTGAGATCTCTGGGACCCAGATTTTATTAGAATAAGAAGCTAAGGTGGTAGTGGTGGCCAGTGAGGCTGGCCAAAGCCCAGTTACCTCATATTTGGCTTAGGAAGAAGAGCTGTTACCTCAACATCTTTGTGAGGCCAGGGAGGCCCGAAGAGGCCACAAAGGAAGTGGCACTAAACCACATAGATCCACATAGGTTTCCATGTCTGTGCAGGTGGCGTTTTTTCATCCCCAGGGTTTTGGGCTGACAAAGGATATCAAAGAATGTAGGAGAAAATGTGCCTACTCTGGCCTCTCCCACTTTCTATTCTGGGCTTCTGATAAAAGCTGATTTTTATTCTGTGGTTTTCTATAAAAATCTTTGCTTTCATTTCTTCTTTCTTCTTGATCCTATTTCTAAGGTTCATCATCTCTAACTTTAGGCCTCATCCTTCCCCTCATTTAGATAAACTTATTCTCTTTCTATGGGCTTTCTCACTTTTCTACTCACAAGTTAAATCAGTCTTGTCTTATTCATTACTTACAAAAGTTGAGCTGCTTACTTAGCATGGAATCTCACCTTCCTCCACAGAGCCCTTTGTAATTTCATGCACGTAAGACAAGGTCTCCAGGTAACTTTGAGAGACACAGGCTATGTGAATTCTCTGTTCTCACAGAACCCTGCCCCAGCCAAACAGCACACATAGGTCCTCAGGAAGTTCAGATAAGAAAATAAATCCAGGAGGATATCAGAGGAAATGGTAGAGTATAGATTTAAAAATTGGTTCCTCCATAAAAGCAATGAAAAACCTGGCAAAAATTATCACAATTAACTTTTTCAGGACTCTGGAAATTTTAAAAAGCTTATAGTAACTGGGGAGTGTTTATTCAAGAAGAGCAGATGAATCTTTCTAAGAACACCAAACTTTATGGCATTTCAACTTGTCCTAGTCCTATCCCCTGTTTCTCAGCTCAGCAGTAACCATAAAAAATAACAGCCCATATTCCTACCACAGACTGGCAGACACCAGAAGAAGTAAAAAGGAGCTAGATTTATTTAAAGGATTTATTCCCAAAGACTTATCATTATTTGATATGTCTGGTGATTTCCTGGAAGACTCCACTTACAAAATTGACTCAAAACTAACTTATTATGAAAAGCTTTCTCCACAGTATGGGAGATAGTTTGATCAAGATTACCCAGTCTGAGGATAAAAAATGAAGAAAAAGGAACAGATCCTGAGAGACTTGTGGCACACTATCACACATACCAGCATAAATATAATGGGAACTCCAGAAGGAGAGGAGAAAAAGAAAGTGGCAGAAAGACTATTTGAAGAAATAATGGCTAAAAATGTCCCAAATTTGATGAAAAATATTAAGTGGCACATTCAAGAAGCTAAGAGATGCAGAACTAGACACATCATAATAAA
>NW_012150618.1:4074607-4076740 GCF_000956105.1 Propithecus coquereli | reverse complement strand
TATCAGACATCCACTCTACACTCTCAGCAAGAAGATCCAAATAAACCCTACTGGATTTTGAGGTTGGTCACTGAACACAGTGAATCGGAATTATTTGAAGTGAGAAAAGATACGGAACGAGCAGATGAAATCCGAGCCATGAAGCAAGCCTGGGAGACAACAGAGCCAGGAAGAGCAATCAAGGTCACCCGGCTTTGAAAAGCTGTCATTTTTTTTTTTTACTTTTTATCCTTAGGCCAGGTCTGAAAAAAAGAGTCATGCTGGTCAAACCGCAGTCTTTCCTTTAGAAATGGTATCTGGAATTTTATCAAACATTGATTAACCAGGTATTAAGATCACATTTGGACCCATTGTGAAATGTGACCCTCTTGATAATCAAAGCAAAGTACACGATGGTGCCACTTACAGACCCAAACTACGAGTTACCTCATTCGTTTACACAACCCTGGCTGTATGCACGTCTGCCCTGAACACCCCCAAGTAAGAAAACATAAAAATGTTTCCCATTTGCTTCCCTATGCTTTGAACAGCCTTAGATAGATAAAAAGCACGCTGCCCCCGTGTGGAACATGCATACCTCCTCTCGCCCCTGTGTTTGATAGAGTCCTCGCTGTGGTGAAACACTGTTACTTATGTAAGTGCTTCATGTTTCAACTCAGCAGCACTGGAGCAGATGGAAAGATTCAGGAGCAACTAAATCTAAGACAGCATGCCCAGTTTGTTAGTTTTAGGACTGCTTCTTCATTCATTCTCAAATACAACTGTGACAAAATTATGGATGGTTCAGAATTTGAGTTTATTTGATAATGAAGAAGAGCTGGCCTGGTTGGTATTCAAACTGCCCTACTCAATTCACATGTCCCTGGTTCGAGATTGCGTATCGTTAATATGTCGCCGCCTGTACTGGCTGCTGATTTTCAAGAGCTTAAAAGGCTGTTCGTGTTCGTTCTTCAGGCTGCGCAGGCTCGTTTGCATTACCTCCGCCGGTTCATTCAGAAACCAAGCGATGCTGAGAGCACGCCTGTGGCCGAAAGCCAAACCAAACCCGTGGAAGAAGGTCAGTGAATCCCGCCCTAGCTGCCTCAGAGCACAGAGCTCTTAATTGCACCTCTTAAAAAATAGTCAGTAGGTCATGCTTGGTAAAAAGGAAACGTTTCAGAATCTCTTTTCTTTCAGGATTGTAAAAAGTCGTGCAATTTCAGATAACTGTGTGAACAGCACTTCAATTATCAAATCACTTTTGCTCATTTTCTCGTTTAGGTCCTACCTTTCCTTCCCTCAACACACACAAGTAAATATGAAACCAGAGATAAGAGTGCAACCTAGTTGGAAGGTAGCAGCAGTATGGAACTTGAAGGCAGGCCTACTACTATAATTCTGTCGCCTTTCTAATAACAACAATAACAAATAACGTGAGAATCATAATAATAAAGCTAACTTAGTTTATTGAGTGATTGCCTTGGGCCAGACACTGTGCTTTATATTAATTATTTCATTTATTGCTCATATCAATCCACTGAGGTATATAATATTATTTCCAGTTTACCAATAAGGACAACGGCACAGAGAGTGTCAGTAATTTTTTAAGTTCACAAGACACCCAGAGACAGAGCCAGCCCGCAGACGGGGCCCTCTCGGACCCTAGCATCTTCTCACAGCCAGTCGACTGCTTCATCTATCACAGACTGGTCTGTCCACGGAGGCTGAGGACAGCCACATCCCAAATCATGCTTTTCCATTTTTATATCTTTGGGAATGTAATTCAATAATTGTTACACAAATAATGTCTCTTAACTTTTCATAGGAACAGTGTGAACAGCAAGCATCACCCTAATCCTGCGATCCTGGGATGGGCACTGTGCCAAGCATTTCATGTTCATTATCTCACTTTAACCTGTAGCAACTCTGAGGCAGATGTTACTATTCTCATTTCACAGATAAAGAAACCGAAGTTCAGAAGGTCACCTTTTTCTTCCTAAGTCATTCATCTAGAAAGTGACAAATTTGGGATTTGAAATATTTCTAACTCCTAAAGTACTCAGTCCTCTAATAGTTAGAGTATAATGTAATGATAGCAAAAAAAAAAAAAAAGGTGAATAAGATTAAGTTTTTATCTTTTTGGCTATAGAGTTT
>NW_012150618.1:4073199-4074557 GCF_000956105.1 Propithecus coquereli | reverse complement strand
AAAAAAAATCTCAAACCAATAACTTAACCTGCCACCTTAAGACACTGGAAAACTAGAAAAAGAAAAGAAAACTATGCTCAAAGCAAGCACAAGGAAGGGAATAACAATGATTAGAGCAAAGATAAATGAGTTCGATATTGTATAGGCAGTACTAGCCAGGGCAATTATGCAATAAATGAAATAAAAGACATCCAGATAGGAAACAAATTATTAATAGCTGGTGGTGATGACTGCATAACCTTATGAATATACCAAAACCCACTGATTTATCCACTTCAATGGTGCATTTATGGTATATGAATTATATCTCAATGTTATAAAAAGAAGTCAAACAGACCTTTATAGGAGATGTTTGCTTAAAAACACAAAACTCTTAGATTAACCATTTTTCCCCGACTTGCTTCCGTTATCTTTATGTGAAATAGTTTTATTGTTGTATCATGATTCACTGGTTTCCATTTTTATGTCTCTCTAGCTCATATTGAGAAACACGAGGAATTAGTTACCTTGGGAAGCCCAGAATCCCATACAATTAGTGAGGGGCAAAAATCTTCAGGAACTTCCAAGACAACAAGGAAAGGCAAAGAAAAGTCTTCTGAGAAGGAAAAGATAGCTAAAGAAAAACAAGCACCTCAGTTTGAGCCTCAGGTTGGTGTGGTATTTTTTAAAATTGGAGTCACTTAATGAATTGTGTCCCTTCCCTAAAAGAACTCACAGTCTAACGGAGGAGACTAAAGATAAACAAAGAGTTTTAATGTTAGATGTCATAGGTACAGTGGTAGAAAGCATAGGTTCTAATCCAGCCTCTTCCATGGCTGGTGTAGTTATTAATACACAGTGAGTGTTAAGGAACAAGAAGTATATTTCCCAGGTTTCCAGCAGGATTAACTAAGTAGGATGTTGACATCACTGGTAAAATAGGCAGTGAAGGAAAATGATTAATAGCAAATAAGGAGAAGTGATGATGACTCAGTTATTCCAGACTCCAGAAGGGTCCACTTGCATTTGAAAGATTTTATTTCCCAGAAGAAGTCTACCCTTGAAAGTGAAGTAAATAAGCTTAACTCAATCCATATATTCCTATAAGACATGTGGCCCTCCTGCAGTATCTTCACAGTGCTCCCTTCCCTCATCAAAACTGGATCCCAGAACAGTTTCTGATAAACTCCCTTATCGAGCAGTTTAAAAAATGATAAAAGCTAATGAGCTGTGTTTTAAAAGAAAGAAAGAAAAAAATTTCCAATTGTGAGATTTTGTTCTTACCAGAATATTGGGGAAATATTATAATTTGGTCCTTACAAGAATATTAGGGGAATACTGTAAGAAGTAAGATCTTTTTGGTAACACTGAAACCAAAC
>NW_012150618.1:4062028-4063804 GCF_000956105.1 Propithecus coquereli | reverse complement strand
ATCCCCTTCATCCCCATAGTAACATCAGTTAGAGGATAAACATGAAATATGATTATATGATTGCATTTTAATACGATATGAAATAAGGCATGTCCAATCAATGGTTGTTTTTTAACAGAAAATATTTTCAATTAAAATGAGATATAATAGTCATTTACTTAGTCATTGTTGATTATTTTTTGAAAGCCTAGGTCTTTTTTTTCTTTTTTGAACAGAGCCTCATTCACGATCCCCAACAATTTTGGAAACATCTCCACGACTTATTCGAAAAGCACTAGAATTTATGGATTTAAATCAATATGTACGGTAAGTTTTAAGAAGCATGATTAATACAGACAACTATGTTTCTAAAATTTTGGCTATATGGCCAATTGGCAGTTGCTAAGCAACTGAAAATTTTAAATTGAATGCTTAATATATCCTCCATGTGTCCAAATTTTTAGAAGTACAAAATTTTACATCTCAAATTTAGCAAATATTTTATTAAATCAATCATAAAAGCATTAAAATGTTTTCTGTAAAGATTTAATTTGAAACCTGATTAAAGTGAGTTGAGCTACAGAAAATTTCCATCATACCTGCTGCCATTATTTAATGAGATTCAATTTTTTAATACATTAGATGACAGGATTAGTAGAGAGATAGCTACTCAAGCATATTTATAAGTTTGGAAACATTGTCAAAATTATTTAGCTGCACAATTCGAAAGGAAAACCTAAAAAACCCTCATATTTTTGAACATCAATTCTATAGTTACCTCACCTAATGGTGAATCCAAATTTACTGATATTCTACAAAATATTTCCCTAAAATATTAGTGACTCAGTAAATGGAGCACAGCACATCTAAAAAATAATCATTTATTCTATTCCTAAAGTTTGATTTGATTCAGACCACCACACTGTTGATGTGACTCTAAACTATTTGAATTCTGAAGTAAAGTCTATTCCAGAGTTCTCAAATGTTTCATGTCTCTCTTTTGATGATTCGATATCAAGGAAATCAGAAAAGGAACCTCTGCTGCAAACAGATGAACTGAATCAGCAGCAGGCAATGCAAAAGGCAGAAGAAGTTCATCAGTTTCGACAATATAGGACCAGAGTCCTCAGCATTAGAGACATTGACCAAGACGAACGGTTTAAGTTAAAGGATGAAATCCTAGATATGTATGGGGAAATGCGGGTGAGTCTAAAAGTACTTACATGGATCACAGTTGAAAAATTCTTTTGTAATATTAGAAAAGAAATCATAGAATCATATATATGTGTAGAAAGAAGTCTTGAAAACATTTTTTTCCACAATTCACAACTTCTGGGAAAACAATGAAAATTGATTATACACATCTCGTTTCACTTACTCCCTAAAAATCCCCCTGAAATGCAATATTGTGAATCTATCCACAAAGATGGGAAGAATAGGAGAGAAGACAACAACAAAATTATTTGTGAGGTTGGAAAATAGCTGGATGAAGACCACATTAACAGAGTTGATACAACCAAACCCTAAACCAGCACTGGGAATACTTGACAATCAAGCCCATTTGCTGGACACAATCCCTACAGAATCCCCACAAGCCTCAGCAGTTGGTGACACCAGGTATGTTAGGAAGTGAAAATGAAGTGGGAGGAAGATGACATAGGCTTGTTTGGTTTAAAGCTATTTAAGAATTACAGATCACCACCTCAACTTTTTGTAGCCAGGTGCATGTTACCCCTCCACCCCCACAGAAGAATGTGAGGTACTTTATTTAGACGTGGCCACAAAAGAAAAAAAAAA
>NW_012150618.1:4058839-4061508 GCF_000956105.1 Propithecus coquereli | reverse complement strand
AACATTTATTATCATTTTAATTAAATACATTAAATGACAAATTTAATTGCATACCATCAAGGAAAACTGACTTTCTTTCCCTTCAAGGAGAGGTGCCCTGTTGTGTGATTCCATCACTGAAACACTGCCATGTACCGCAGGAGCTATGGTTGTAGAGGAACCCTGATGAGAACCATGCGTTCAGGTGTGCAGCTGTTCTCAGGAACTCTGCATGTCAGCCTTGTGTGCTGTTTGTATGCCCCCATCCCCGGGTACTCACTCCAGGAGAAGCATTACTTGTAAGAGATAATAGATCTTCTGAGAGTTTTCTGTGGTTTGGCCTCTACATTCCCATAGGTAATTGTAACTCCCTTATGCTTGCAACTTCCTATTTTCATATATTACATAATGTGTAACAGAACAGTTTCCCTCATGTCAGAGGACATGTCAGCCATGCCATTATGGCTCTCACTCCTGAGCATTCTTCCCCAACTGTGAGCATTATCAAGATCAAGCATCCAGCCATTGCTTTCACTTCCCCTTTTATTTCTGGGTGTCTTGGAAAGTGCCTCTTCCAGAGATTGGAGGTGATCTTTGCCTGTATCCCCAAATCTTTTTCCCTGGCTTTGCAGTCAAAATATTTCTCACCATTTTTTTTTTAAACATTGACTCTTACACTATGTATGATGAAAGAAGTTTTTTTCCACCAGTCTGTTGCAAACTGAATCTTTTATAAAATATAATAAAAATGACCAAGAAGTTTCTAGTTGCCACACAAAATATTTCTAAATGCATTCTCTCACTTTCACAACTTATCCCACAGTGGACCAGTTTGGAGATAGAGGACGGTACACATGTGCACACACGCACTCACTTTGATGGTATTGTTCTAAAGGTCCAAGACCATCACACAAGACTCATACCCTATTCCTCTGTGCATGTGTGTGTGTATAATTTGGCAAGATGTAAGAAAAACTAAACATCTAATTGATCAGGAAATACTTTCTTTCTAGTCAGAGTCAGCAGGGTTGGTGTCTTTTAGAAACAATCCAAGTTTGAAATTGCAAAAATATATTCAGTATAAGTAGATTCACAAAAAAAGAAAATGAATTTTAGAAATCTAACATATCACAGTAATCGTGATGAAAAAAGAAAAGCATTCCTCCTGGAGGCTGTAGGGAAGGATCTGTTTCCTTTTGCAGCTTCTAGGGCCACCCGACTCTGGCTGTGGCCTCTTCCTGATAGTCACAGCCAGCAGGAGATCATCTTCACATCTCTCTCCCTCATTCACAATAGCATCAATAATAAAAGTTTGGGAATAAATTTTTATATCGAAAACTACAAAACATCACCAGAGGAAATTTTAGAAGATCTAAATAAAGAGTCCATGCTTTGGACTAGAAGACTCAGTATTGTTCAGATAGTAATCCTCCTCCGATTGATCTATAAATTCAGTGTAATTTCCATGAAAATCATAGTAGACATTTTATAGAATTTGATAAGCTGATTTCAAAACTTACATGTAAATGCAAAGGACCCAGAATGTCCAAAATAATTTTGAAGAAGAAAAACCAAATGGGAGGAGAACTTCCTCAACATGATAAAGAATATCAACAAAAAAAACTATAGCTAACATCATACTTGGTGGTGAGGAACTGGAAGCTTTCCCACTAAGATCAGAAACAAGCCAAAGATATTTTGTCTCACCACTCAGTTTCAACGTTGTACTGAAAGTCCTGGCAAATGCAATAAGACAAGAAAAGGAAATTAAAGATATACTGATTGGGAAGGAAGAAATAAAACCACCTTTGTTTGTGGATGGTGCGACTGTCTGTGTAACAAATGTCCCACTCTGATGGGGGGGCTATGTATGTGTGGGGAAAGGAGACTATGGGATATCTCTGTACCTTCCTCTCAATTTTATGATGAACTTACAACTGCTCTTAAAAATAAAGTCTTTTTTAAAAAAAGAACCAAATGGGGAGATCTTTATTTTCTGATTTCACAATTGATTATGAAGTTAACAATAATAATCAAAACACTATGATTTGACAGTTTCTTAAAAAGTTAAACATAATTTTACCATATGACCCAGAAATCTACTCCTATACAAATAAAATGTCTAGGAAAAATAAATCTATAGAGGCATAAGTAGATTAATGGTTGCCTGGAGTTTGTGGCAGGAATAATGACTATAAAAGATCTTATTTGGATGATGGAAATTTGTTAAAACTAGATTTTGTTGATGGTTGCACAACTTTTAAAATTTACTAAAAAGGCTTGAATTAGGCCCTTATAATGGTGAATTTAATGGTATGTAAAGTATGCTTCAATAAGGTTTTTTTTTTAATAATTAGATAAAGTGGGCTGGAAAGGCTAAAAGGTTTATATCCTAGTCTCTAAAGTCTCTTAAATCTGTCCTTATGGGCTCACTATGGGCCTATGGAGTAGAGAGCTGCTGCTAATTTGATTTTCCGTGTTTAGCTTTTATATATTGCCTACTCCACTGGACTAAAAGTTTCTTGAAGGTAAAATACTGTTTTCAGTATTTCAGTATAAATGTGTTTTTTATGTATTTATATCCCATCCCCCATAGTGCTTAGTATAACTTTCAGACAGAGCCCAAGATCTTTAACTATTGGATCATTTAACTTCTTTATAATGAAATTTTATAACTTAAGACTTTTTTT
>NW_012150618.1:4057338-4058789 GCF_000956105.1 Propithecus coquereli | reverse complement strand
AATTTAAATTCTGATATCAAATTATTTATATGGTGACAAGGTAATCTTTTTTAAAAGAAGTTTTATTTTTAATGGACAATTTCATATATTTAGGGGATACAATGTGATATTTTGTTACATATATACATTGTGGAATCATCAAATCAGGGTAATCAGCATATTCATCACATCAAATACTATTTCTTTGTGGGGAAAACATTTAATGTCCATTCTTTTAGCTATTTTGAAATATATAATACACTACTATTAACTATAGTCACCAGGCTGTGCAAGAGATCACCAGAACCTGTTCCTCCTATCTCACTGAAACTTTGTACCCTTGACCAACATTTCCCCTTTCCCTGTCCACTGCCCTCCACCCACACAACCTCCAGCCTTTGGTAACCGCCATTTTATTCTCTAGTTCTATGAGTTTGACTTTTTACATTGCACATATAAGTGAGATCATGCAGTATTTGTTTCTCTGTGCCTGGCTTATTTCACATAGCATAATGTCCTCCAGGTTCATCCATATTGTTGCAAATGACAGAATTTTCTACCTTTTTAAGGCTGAATAGTGTGCCATTGTGTGTACGTATACCACCTTTTTGTAATCCATTCATCCGTTGATGGACACTTTAGTTCCATATCTTGGTTATTGTGAATAATACTAAAGTGAACATGGAGCTGTAGACATCTCTTTGACATACTGATTTCAGTTCCTTTGGATACATAGACAGAAATATGATTGTTAGATCATATGGTAATTCTACTTTTAGATTTTTGGAGAACCTCCATACTGTTTTCCAAATGGCTGCACTAATTCACAATACCACCAAGAGTATACATGGGTACCCTTTTCTACACATCCTTGCCAGAGCTTGTTATCTTTCATATTTTTGATAATAGCCAATCTAACAGATATAAGGTGATACCTCATTGTGGTTTTTATTTGCATTTCTCTGATAATTAGAGATGTTCAGCATTTTATTCACATATCTGTTGGTAATTTGTATGCCTTCTTTTGAGAAATGTCTATGCAGGTCCTTTGTCCATTTTTTAATCCAGTTGTTTTCTTGTTATTCAGTAGTTTAAATTCCTTTTATATTTTTTATATTAGCCCCTTACCTGATACACGATTTGTAAATATTTTCTCTCAATCTGTGAGTTATTTCTTCACTATGATAATTGTTTCCTTTGTTGTGTAGAGGTTTTTAGTTCAATACAATCCCACTTGACTATTTTTGGTTTTTGTTGTTTGTGCTTTTGGGATCATATCCAAGAAATCATTGCCCAGACCAATGTCATGGAGCATTTCCCCTATGCTTTCTTCCAGTAGTTTTGTAGTTTCAGGTCTTATGTTTAAGTATTTAATCCATTTTGAGTTGATTCTTGTTAAAGTGTAAGATAAAGGTCCATTTTCATTCTTACTTACATGGATATTCAGTTTTCCCAAGTCCATTTATTGAAGA
>NW_012150618.1:4055164-4057288 GCF_000956105.1 Propithecus coquereli | reverse complement strand
AAATTTGTATTAAAATAGATGTAAAGAAAATTATACTGGACACATTAAAAATGACCAAAAACTTTATTCAAGACTATTGAAACAGGGAAGAGAGACTGAACTCAACTCGGAATACAACAGGGACAAGTGGGGATTTATAGCCAATAAGGCCAGGAGAGGTAGTGGGCGGGAAATTACCAAGAGGAACTTGATTGCGTATCAAGGGTGGGTGGACTCTGGGTAAATTGGCTTCACAAAATTCTTTGCTAAAATGGAGTTAGCAGGCCAAGGACAGGGCCTAGTGAAGAACAGGACTCAGGCCTGACTTTGTCCTGTCACACACACATGGTAAAGGCATAAATCTTAACTGTACAGATCAATTAACTTTTGCGTATGTACACACTCAGTAGCCACTGTTCAGATCAAGACATAAAACACCACGTCCCACAAGTCCTCCTCATTGGTTTCCCAGTCACTTCCTGCCTCAAGGTAACCACTAGTCTAAGGTCTGTCACCATCGAATAATTTTGCCTATTCTTGGACTTCACCAGTTTAGACTCATAGGTACTTTATATGTCTCACTATTTGGTTTTTCTATTTCTTCCTGAGTCAGCAATAGTAAACTGTGATTTACAAGAAATTTATCTATTTTATCGAAGTCCAACTTACTGGAGTAAATTTTATCTTTACCTCTCTTTTTTCTTAATCAGTCTTGCTCTAGGGAGTGCATCAATTTTAATAATGTTTTTAAAGAACCAACATTTTGACTGCTGAACATCTGTCTCTTATTTCGATATTTCTTCATACTCTTAAGCACTACCTTATCTACTGCCTTTCATTCGATGCAGATTAAAACATGAATTTGGTTACCTGCAATTGATAAGCAGGGGGATAATGTCTGTATAATGCAGAAGTCGTGGTAGGTTTTACACAGCTTTTCCTGGGCCTAGGGATCTGGAACGATGGGACTAGAGTACAGTGTTAAGGAAAAACTTCCCAGCTTTACAACTTTACAAGCAAGAGCCCTTTTCAGCCCTATTTTAGTACAATTTCGAACAAGTGCCTGCAAACAGGGCTCCCTCCCCGGGAAGGACACCCCATTCCTGCACAAGCACAGCTGTCAGCGTAGGGCTGGTTGCTCTTCTTCCAGGGCCCAGGTTAATGGCAGCTCCAATAGTTCAGAGATACAATTTCCTTTTATATTGTCTCAGCTCCTAAAAGCCTTTTTGTAATGTGAAGTTTTAATATCCTGACGCAGCTGCCAGACACACTGCCCACCTGGGCCCCTACGTCATCCTCTGAGGTACCAATTGTTTTTTTTCTGTGCTCTGGTAAGAAGTTGCAAAGCTTTTGAGTCATCTGCTCCAAATCTGTGCTCCCATAAGCAAGCCCTGTTACTTGTTGCATGTGATTTCATAGAATTCAAGCTTTCTCAGTAATGCACATGTCATGTTGTAGTAGAAACGCCTGCAAGTGCTGTAAAAGAGCCAGAGGCAAAGAATTCTGTGGGTTCAGAGAGCAAAGAGATGGCAGGGAATATGGTGTGGAAGAGGTGGCAAATGACCAAGGGCTTGAGGTATCTGAAAAAATCCATGAACAGTGAAAGTGAAGGCGCGTCCTTGTCAGGGAAGGAAGAGCGTAAGGAAGAGCGCAACCAGAGTGTGCAGAAGGAATATAGAAGTAAGTATCGCTCCTGTTGGTAAGATAAATATGTATTTTCAAATAAACACTCTGGAAAAGATTGTTGCTTAAACATTTGTGATGGCTAGGGCTATAAAAGTAGAAAAATATGTGCTTTGGATTCATAGGTCTTCATTTTACTTATCCGAGTTGGTAATTTGCTCAAGGACTTGATTACTAAATACTTAACCGCAAGAGAAAAGTGGGCAAAAAAAAAAAAAATGAAACAAACAAACAAATTAGCAGGTATGTTTTTCCATTTATAAGTTTTCTTGGTCTACAGGTGCTAAAAATATCAGCCTTCACATGTACAATTGTCATTAACACAGATCCTTTTTGATTTACCTATGGTATGCTACATGACAGATTTTCTTTATAACAAATCTTAAGGATTTAGTGTCTAAAATGTTGAAAAAGAGCAATTTTCAGTGGTTAACAAGCCAGACTGACTTGGCTCATTTCTGT
>NW_012150618.1:4040735-4044044 GCF_000956105.1 Propithecus coquereli | reverse complement strand
TCTGAAAGTTGCTTTATTTGAAGCTCTAAACTCCAGGTGAAGTCTGCTTGCTCTTTCTTCAAATCCTGCATAGATGATACAAGAGAGTGGGTTTTAAGACTTAGTTGGTTCCACATTTAGCACAGTGTAATGTGCAAATAAGCACTTAATAAATGTCTTTTGATGGGCGTAAAAAAAAAGTTTGTTTAATAAATGAATCAGTAAATCAATGAATGAATATTAAATTTGTATAGGTTCAATTTGTCATAAAGGAAATATTTAAAATTAAATTATAAGACAAAAGGGAATTTCAGGATTGCCGTTTGTTTTTTCTGTGTTTAATAGACAGACAAATGCAACAGATGGGGAGAAGATGGGGAGATAATATTAACTGGAACAGCTTTGAATTCAGACTCCATTCTTTTAAGTGTGTGGTACAAACACTGTAATTTTGATTGAAGCCATTTTAAGAGAGACATGATCAGTAACATATTTCTTATCAAATAGTAGAATGGGTATGTTTTATACCCATTCCTCAAGGGATTACTGATATCTATTAAACTTACTTTACCTAAAACCCTTAAGATCTCTCTGTCTCTCTCTGTCTCGTTTTAATATGTCACTGTTATCATCTTATACTTGTTCAATTGGTTTAGTGTATGCAGTTTTATTATGGTAGATACAGTACTTTTCTTTCATCCAAAGCTTCGAGAAGTCTGTTTCTGACATCCAGCTATTCTAATGTCTCAACAAAATCATTCCAGTTGCAAAAACATGGAAAATTTCTTGGAAAATTCAAGGATAAAGACAAAGTGGTCATTTCTAGAAGGTTCTCTTCAGGCTAGCATCCATTCATCAATCCTTATCCTTTGATTATATCACTTTTGAAATAGTAAACAATCAATGTGTCCACTTCCACGTTCAGAGATGGAGGAGGAAAGGAGAGATCAGCATAGGTGACCGGAAGGGAGCCCCTGGGGAGGCAGAAGGGAAATGACAAGGGAGCGATGTCCAGGAAGCCACGTGAAGTCAGTCAATCCAGGAGGATAAAATGTGGTGAAGCAAGAATACGACCAAGAAATGATCATGGATTTAGCTACATTTAGGTCACTGGTGTCCTTGAGGAATATAGTTTTGTTGGAGTGGGAAGAATGAAAGTAAAATTGACAACAAAAAAGATAACCAATGGATTAGGTGGTATTATTTGCAAGTTCTTCAAGTGTAGCTCAGGTACATTTTGTCAGGACTAGAATACATGTGGGGAAATTATAGAGCACAGTTACTATATGAGAGACATTGGGCTTAATATTTTACATAGGTTGTATCTGAACTCATTTAAAGCAGAGTTCCTTTTGCCAAAATTTCTACCTATTTCTTCCTTTACTTTTCTCTTTATTTTTCTCCTATCAATGCTTTTTTTTTTTTTACCACACTGTGTTAAAATCTCATGCACCCTTTGTTTACTATAACGTGTTTGTGTATTGATAAGCATTTGAGACCATAACCTAATTTTTATTTTCCGTAATTTTCCACATGAATCTATTGGCATAAGGAAAACGTAAAAGGATTACATTTTCTTTTTCTGGGACCATAAACTTTTATCAGTGGAACTTATCTGTTTGGGGTTTTGCTTTGGGCAGGACTCCTTAGATGAAGCCCGACAGAAGATCTTCAATATCCGGGAAGAGTACAGAAACAAGTTGCTGGAAGCTGAGCGCCAAAGGTTGGAAGCGCTGGCTGCTCAGGAAGCTGCCATGCGGGCAGAGACAGAAAAGAAGACCCCGGTTTCTGACATACAGAAAAAAAAGAAAACAAAGAAAAAATAACCAGGAGATGCCCAATACTACGCTTCTCCTGGAGAGGAAAGAAACTATTTTTAATGATCTATAACCACCTGTTGATAAAAAAAGATATCAGGCCAACTGAAAATAAAGCTTTCCTGTCTTAGAAATATTTTCTATATTTTAATGTTAACTTGTTAGTTTTTCTCAGAAAGCTAGTATTTGAAGCCATTAGAGTTTAAAATGTTCAAATTTCAATAAAATTGCTTCCAAATACATAGAATGTAATAAATTCTGTGTCACACTCTGAATTGCCTGCATTTTTAATTAGAAGTAAAACAAGATCATAAATGAGTCAACAGGTTTGTCTTTGAAAAACTCAACAGTGAGAAACAGTTATTATTCTTAGGAGAAATTTTGTTTCATATTTTAAAGATTTTAAAATATTAATATACTTTAGAATTGTTCCTTTTTTAAAGCTGAACTTTAATAAACCTCTTTAATTGAGCAAGAACTATTTTGTTTCAGCCCACCCAAATTGTTCCTCAATTTGCTTTCTTCCTCTAACAGTGTTCCCTTACTTTGAAGCCTGCTCTTCTGGATGTTTCTTAGAGTTTCAAGTGGAATTTCGTGGATTGTATGGTCAGTTGAAAGTTTTTTTGGTTCTCACCAGTGTTATCGACATAGATCTAAACTCTGAGCTAATCCTGCTGCTTATCTGCATTCAGGGCATAGCACCCGGTCCTCTTCGTGGGAATTTCTTGTCAACCAGTTTTGCTAGCAATATATCTGAGTTTTGTTTTGTTTTTTCGGGTGTGTGTGTGTGTTTGCTTTGCCATCACAATTGAATTTATAGTTTTCAGGAGGAGTTTTGGGGAGAATCAAAACTATGATGCCAGCATTATCCTACAACTAGAAGAGTGTTATTTATTCCTAATTTTATTTGATTATGATCAGAATATATGGTTTCTAGAATCTTTACTTTTCAAAAATTTATTAAGACTTTCTAATATGGAGATGCCTCAAATAACTAAAAATAGAACTACCATTTGATCCAGCAATCCCACTACTGGGCATCTACCCAAAGGAAAAAAAAGTCATTCTATAATAAATACATCTGCACATGAATGTTTATAGCAGCAAAATTCACAATTGCAAAGATGTGGAAACAACCCAAGTGCCCATCAATACATGAGTGGATTGATAAAATGTGGTATATGTATATGCCGGAGTTCTACTCAGCCATAAAAAAAAATGGTGATCTAGCACCTCTCGTATTATCCTGAATGGAGCTAGAGCCCATTCTTCAAAGTGAAGTATCACAAGAATGGATAAACAAGCACCACATGTACTCACCATCAAATTGGTACCAGTTGAGCAACACTGATGGGCACACATGGAAGTAATATTCATTGGGTGCCGGGCAGGTGGGAGGGGGTAGACGGGATGGGTAATTCACAATTAATGGGTGCAGAGTGCACTGTCTGGAGGAAGGACACACTTTTAGCTCTGGTTTGGGCAGTGCAAAGGCAATATATATAACTCAAAC
>NW_012150618.1:4039073-4040685 GCF_000956105.1 Propithecus coquereli | reverse complement strand
ACTATCTTTTCCTGTTGTGTGTTCTTGCCATCTTTATTGAAAAGGAATAGATGGTAGGTGTGTGTGTTTATTTCTGGGCTTTCTGTCCTATTCCATTCATTGATGTGTCTGTTTTTATGCCAGTACCATGCTTTTTTGATTACTATATCTTTGTAATATAGTTTGAAATCCTGTAGTATGATACTTCCAAACATAATGTGATGATCATTTCAGTCAAGATTTATTTGACCATTTGGGTTCTTTTGTGGTTCCATACAAATTTCAGGAGTATCCTTTCTGTTTCTCTGAGGAATGACATTGGAATTTGGATAGGGATTACACTGACTCTGTAGATTGCTTTGGGTGTCATCTTCAATTTCTCCTATCAATGTTTTGTCCAAGGCCACACCAACCTCCACCCATGCAGGCCCCATTGTACTCTGAAGCTAACAAGGTAATCTTTAAGTTGAGAAAACTGAATGTAATCATGATTATTAACTTCACACCAGTCTGAGGGCAGTCGCAGTGTAGACTTCATTTTTTTCCCAGAGCCACAGACCAGTGTTGTGAGGTACAGCAGTTTGTACCCCAGTTTCAGCTCACCTACTCCTCATTTCTTCACATCATTGGCCGTCAGAGTCTTCAGACATTTTCATTAAAGTCAATGTAATTGTGAAGGGCTGTACTTTTGGATGGGGGAGGAGGAATAAGGACAGGAAAGAAAGGTAAAAGTCAGCAGGAAAGGAGGATCCTAGCCAAAGAAGCCTGTCGTCAAGCAAAAAAAGTCTTCAAAACATTTTCATTTAAAAACATTTATTATCATTTTAATTAAATACATTAAATGACAAATTTAATTGCATACCATCAAGGAAAACTGACTTTCTTTCCCTTCAAGGAGAGGTGCCCTGTTGTGTGATTCCATCACTGAAACACTGTCACGTACCGCAGGAGCTATGGTTGTAGAGGAACCCTCATGAGAACCATGGGTTCAGGTGTGCAGCTGTTCTCAGGAACTCTGCATGTCAGCCTTGTGTGCTGTTTGTATGCTCCCATCCCCGGGTACTCACTCCAGGAGAAGCATTACTTGTAAGAGATAATAGATCTTCTGAGAGTTTTCTGTGGTTTGGCCTCTACATTCCCATAGGTAATTGTAACTCCCTTATGCTTGCAACTTCCTATTTTCATATATTACATAATGTGTAACAGAACAGTTTCCCTCATGTCAGAGGACATGTCAGCCATGCCATTATGGCTCTCACTCCTGAGCATTCTTCCCCAACTGTGAGCATTATCAAGATCAAGCATCCAGCCATTGCTTTCACTTCCCCTTTTATTTCTGGGTGTCTTGGAAAGTGCCTCTTCCAGAGATTGGAGGTGATCTTTGCCTGTATCCCCAAATCTTTTTCCCTGGCTTTGCAGTCAAAATATTTCTCACCATTTTTTTTTTAAACATTGACTCTTACACTATGTATGATGAAAGAAGTTTTTTTCCACCAGTCTGTTGCAAACTGAATCTTTTATAAAATATAATAAAAATGACCAAGAAGTTTCTAGTTGCCACACAAAATATTTCTAAATGCATTCTCTCACTTTCACAACTTATCCCACAGTGGACCAGTTTGGAGATAGAGGA
>NW_012150618.1:4035453-4037703 GCF_000956105.1 Propithecus coquereli | reverse complement strand
GAAAATGAAGTGGGAGGAAGATGAAATAGGCTTGTTTGGTTTAAAGCTATTTAAGAATTACAGATCACCACCTCAACTTTTTGTAGCCAGGTGCATGTTACCCCTCCACCCCCACAGAAGAATGTGAGGTACTTTATTTAGACGTGGCCACAAAAGAAAAAAAAAAAAGAAAAGAAAAAAAGGAAAGAAAAAGGAATTCTGTACTATGGAAGACTAAACTTAATTTAAAATAGGAATATCACACCAAAAATGGAAAATTTGATAAATATATATGGATGACTCCCCACTACGGAAGATGAGGATTTATTTTTTTCTTCCCTCTTCCCTACAACACACATACATGAACATATACACTACCAAAGACACTGAAGCCTACAGTCTTTCTGAACATTTTAGCCACAGTGATGTTGAGTTTTCCATGTCATTTCCAGCATTGGCCCATGTGAGGAATATGCCAATTTGACATCTCTTCTTGTTTGTCCCATAGGCACCTGACACTGAACCTGTCCAAATCCAAATTCCCTCTGTCCCATCGCAGCAAGAACATATCATTCCGCAAAGATTCTCTATCTTAGTCATCGGCAACTGTACTCTTTTAGAAACTCAGAGCGGAGACCTAGGAGACATCCCTGACTCCTGTCATTCCTCACATGTGATCCATTATCAAAATCTCTCAACTTTACCTTGAAAATCCAAAATTTGACCACTTCTCACTATCTCTATCCCCACCACTCTAGTCCAAACCATCACTGTTTTCCATTCAGAAGATTGCTACAGCCCAGTAACTGATCTCACTGCTTCCATCTTTGCCCTTCTACAATGTGCTTTCTGCTCTGCCACTAAAGAATTGTACCAGTCAGCATAAACCATGTTTATCCTGTGGTAAGAGAACCCCAATGTCACAATAGCTTAATGTAGGGTTTGGCAAACTTATGTTCCCTAAAGGGGCCAGATAGTAAATATTTATGTAGCACCTTCTCAACTCTTTCATTGTTAACACAAAATCAAAGATAATACCTAAAAGAATGGAATAATACCTAAATAAATAAAAATTTACTTAGAAAAACAGGCAATGAGCCAGATTTGTTTCACAAGCCTTAGTTTGCCAACCCTTGGCTTAAAAAAAAAGAGAGAGTTTTTTTCTTTCTAGCTACACAACCAATGCACTTCATAGGGTGTCCTTCTTATCATGTTTATTAAGATACCCAAGCTGAAGGAGGTTGTGTATAGACACCTCTACAATGATTATTATGATATGGGAAGAGAATGTGGTGAATTGTACATTGACTGTTACTATTTATGCCCAGAAATGGAACATTTATTTCCATTCATATTTCACTGTCCAAAACGAGACACATGGTCAGGTACAACTTCAAAGAAGGAACCAACCTTGGTGACACCTTGATTTGAACTTATAGCATCAAGAACTATGAAGCAATAAATTTCTACTATTTAATGCACCCAGTTCATAGTATCGGGAAAACTAATTTAGAGGGCAAACTAATTTAGAGGGCAATGCTACCATGTATCTGGCAGATAACTGGGAATATTTTATGAATTACACTAATGGTTATTATAATACATCTTTAAAGTGAAGGATGGGATCATTTCACTTCTCTAATGACTTCATATTTCACTAAGAAAAAAAGCCGGCATCTTGATTATGATCTCTAATCTCCATATAGCTGAGTATCCACTTTCCTCTCTGATTTTTCTCTGCCGTTCTGCCTCCTTTGCTCCTCTTGCTTCTACCAAACTGGCTTTGCCTTTCCAGTAACAGCCAGGTATGTTCCCACCTCTGCATCTTTGATCTTACTCCTATCTCTTCCTGGAATATCCTTTCCCCAGAGAGCCAAATGGTTTACACATTCATTTTATGAAATTTCTCATCTATTGCACTTCATCAGAGAGATCTTCACTAGCTATCCTTTCAGAATTAGCACCCTCAATATCTGTATGGCCATGCTTGGTCTTATTTTTCTCCAAAGCTCTTATCAACATGTGTACTCATTTATTGGTTTAATATGAAAATGTAGGTGTATTATATATATGTAGTATATATAATATACTATGCACACATTTTTAATCTGTCTCTACTAGAATATAGACTGTATGTTGTGAACAGGGACTTTGCTTTGATTCACTCCAGAGCCTGGGAGGGATGCCCACTTCACAAAAGTTTGTTTAATATCACATATATATGTAAATGAGCTTACATGAACCACTAACTATAAAGGTATTTAGAAAATC
>NW_012150618.1:4028869-4031528 GCF_000956105.1 Propithecus coquereli | reverse complement strand
TGCTTGCACCTCTGTTAGAGTCACTGTCACTGATAATGCAGTAGGTACAGAAGCAGCCTGGTTTATAAGTAGTTTGTGATCATGATTCAGATATTTTGTAATGGGCTTGCCATTGAAGACACATTTTCCAAAATGGTGAACAACTCTTGGTAAATTTCCCAAGACAATAATGTACAGTCTGTCCTTAAGGTATACAATGATTCAATTTCTGGAATTTTTAGTGAATATTAAAACTGTACAAAAAATACTTTGGTTTTATATATCTCACAGAATTAGGTTCTTGGATTATTAACTTGCTTTTCAACCATATGAATGTCAGATCATTCAAATTATACAGAAGACAAGACAATTTTTTGCTGCATATGACTTAAAAATTACAATGTGTGTAATATCCTTGGCCTTCAAGCACTAAATATCAGTAGTTCTCCCTCAGTACTGGGACAACCAAAAATGTTCCCACGTATTTCCTAAATATTCCCTAGCAGAGGCACTGTTCTCACGAGAACATCATCCCCATATAGAAGCATAACAAAGATTGCTGAGAAGCTGAGCTAGTAATGTCTACAGACCACAGTTAGTAAGTGACTCTTGGAATACATTGCCATATACATACGCATCACTGTGTTGATTGAGTTAACCAAGGTATATCTATGAAGCAGGTCATAGTTCCTACAATCCCTAGGCCCACTGCCTTTGACAAAGGTCTGGCCTACCATTCAGTTTCTTTCTCCTTAGTCTCCTACCATCTACCTCTCTATAGCCCCCAAATACTACAAGGTCAATCTCTCCCTCCTCTGAGCTAATATAAGGGCATAGAAAACAGTGCTCCTCTTCTGCAGTCATAGGCCTGCCTTTGAGACAATGGGAATGATTCCCAGGGTAGAGTACTGGTGACAAGGAAGTATCATTGTATAGAGCAATTTAACTCCTATTACCTCCAACACCTTCACTGAGCAATAGGATTGTGTCTTCCTGTTTGTACAATTCAAGTGTCCACTGCAGTATTTTTTGAAATGTATAATAATAGTCTTCATTTAAATGAATCTGAAACTGCTGATAGCATTAATAAACTTTTAGCTGGCTTCTAGACATCAAGTTTTCAAAACAAGACAAAACATTGAATTCTAGTCTTAGAGCCCCTCATATTTAGATTGTTGGCACGCAAAAAAATTTGGCATAAGATTCTGATATTTTTAACTGACATTTATCTTGTGTCTCTGTCTCATTCAAAACTAACCCTTGGATCAGTTGCCTCTTGGAAAAATGGAAAATTAAGGGAGAAGTGGCAATAAAAGCCACATAGTGATAGAGCTTGTCTCAGGAAACCATGTGCTTTGCTCCCTCCATCCCTTGTCTTGAACCCTAACCTGGGAGGGTTTATTTATATCAGATTAATAAAGAGTTTTAATGACCCTTACAGAACATTTCTGAAATTAATATTATGAAGAAACTTGGTTTCAAGCTATTATAAAGATTTTGTCTAATCAATTATAAAACATATTTTATTCATTTTAATTTAGATAAAATAGTTTCCAACCACAGGTGCATTTTTATGGAATATCTTCATTACATTTTGACTGTGCTTAGAACTTTAAGCTAAACATCCTTTTTTTTCACTTTTTTGGTTGGGCACAGATGGTATCATTACCACACATATGCCTTATTTTTTAAGTGAACCTATATAACAAATCACTCTATTATACATATGTATACTCCTATAATTTTAAGCAATTATGTCTTTATTCAAATAAACCAAGCATTTTAAATTCATTTTGGTTTTTTTTTCTTTTTTTTCTTTTCTAAATTTCAAAGTGTTATGGGGGTCCGAATGTTTTTGGTTACAAGGATCGCTTTTGTAATGCTTGAGTCAGGGTTATAATTGTGCCCATCACCCAGATAGTGTTCATTGTACCCATCAGGTAGGTTTTCGCCCATTCCCTCTTCCTTCCTCACCCCCGATTGATTTCTATTGAGTTAAACTTCCCTCTATGCACATGTGTGCTCATTGGTTATTTTTAATTTAATAGTAAGTATATGTGGTGTTTGTTTTTCGATTCTTTAAATATTTCACTTAGAATAATGGTCTCCAGTTCCATCCATATTGTTGTAAAAGACATTAAGTCATCCTTCTGCATGGATGAGTAGTATTCCATAGTATACATGTACCACAATTTGTTAATCCAATCATGAATTGATGTGCATTTGAGTCGATTACACATCTTTGCAATTGTGAATTGTTCTGTAATAAATATTCGAGTGCAGGTATCTTTCTGATAAAATGACTTCTTCTCCTTTTTTAAAATATATATTTTTTCTTTTGGAATATTACAGGGGTACAAACGTTTTGGTTACATAAATTGCTTTAGTACCATTTGAGTCAAAGTTATAAGTGTGTCCATCACCGAGATAGAGTGCATTGTACCTGTTAGGTGTGAATTTACACATCCCCTCCTTCTCCCTCCCACCTGCTGGATTTCTAATGAATGTTATTTCCATAGGTGTGTATAAGTGTTGATCAATTAGCTCCAGTTTAATGGTGAGTACAGGTGGTGTTTGTTTTTCCATTCTTGTGATACTTTGCTTAGAAGAATGGTCTCCAGTTCCATCCAGGTTAATACAAGAGGTATTAGTTCACCATTTTTTATGGCTGAATAGTAAT
>NW_012150618.1:4016825-4027769 GCF_000956105.1 Propithecus coquereli | reverse complement strand
TGTGGCTATCCAGTTGTCCCAGCACCATTTATTGAACAGGTTTTCTTTTCCCCAGTGAACGTTGTTGTCTGCTTTGTCAAAGATCAGCTGGCTATATGTTGGTAGTTTTATGTCTGAGTTTTTCTGTTCTGTTCCCTTGGTCTATGTTTGTTAATTATAAGAATTCACTTACCTAATCTGTTAATAACTTTCCCATCAGTAAATAATATCATGGTACTCTTTATTTTCACTGTTAATCAAACTTAATTTCAGAATCACCAGTTCAGATAACATCTGGATGTCTCTTTTATTTCACTGTAGGTGATAGATATATTCAGACAGATACAAAGAAACCTCAAAAGAAAAGATGTTTGATTTTGTGGAAAACACTCCAAAGAAATATATCACATAGTAATGACTTATCAGTTAATATTTAAATGATTAAATAACATAAAGCATCATTACAGCTCACTGGTGAAAATAGGCTAACTTTGTTAACATCACTATAACATTTCAAAGAGCTTGAAAAGGTGTTATTTTCACTAGGAAGTTTAAACTTGTACAAATGGCCAAAATCATATTAGATACAACCTGATCAATGACCATTCCATTGATTAATAATATAATGCAAAATTATTGCTGTGTATTTTTTTCTCAAGGAACTCTGAAGTGTTCATATATTTTTCCATGAATTTAGCCAATCTTTAACTCAGTTGCTTCTGGAGGTAGCATGTGCCCAAAATCTATATATTTTATGATATGATGTGTGGAAAACAACCTTTGGAAAGTAACATTAAAGCTTTTCTAAGAACCATAATTTCTTTAGCCAATCATCTAAAGCTATTAAACTATTAAAAGTAGACTCCATGAAAATAGTTTTTAGAATAGTCAACTAGAATTCAAAGACTAATTTCTAATTTACTGCTCATACAGACACCTTATGTTTACTCTTCTTTTTCATTTATCAACATTTAAGTCACCTCATTATTCGTTTCTGGTTCTATTAAGACAAAGATGAAGACAGCAGGGGAAAATACAGTTTACAGTGTAATTTGTGGATATGATAAAAAAGTTCTTGAAGGAAATTAACATTCCTAAAGAGATGCTCATATATCATTTGCAGATTTCAATAATCCTTAGTCTTCAGTGCTCTAGGTGCTTCAATTTTGGCTGATAAGCTTTATTTCTTCAGTTGTGTCATTATTGTTTAAGTGGATTATTCCACTAATGACCATTTGATAATATTCTGTATAAGATTTCATTTCTGTTAAATACTGGCTATAATCTCCTTGAGTATAAGGACAGAACTATATCATAATTGTCATGTACCACTCATTTTTAATCACCCAAGGAACATAGGAAAACAAACCTCACAAAATAAGATTTTAATAGAATACAGTTGAATATGCTATGTTATTTGCATTATTTGAACAATTTGGGCTGTTGTTTAAATGTTCTCTGTGCTTATGATCATTTTAAAAAATCCATCTGATTGGTCTTCAAGTGAAAATGTAAAAAAAAAACAAACCGCAGTTTACAGAGATTTAAAAAGAGATTCACATTCTTAAGGAACTATGGTAATGCCAGATGGTAGGTTGTCAATAATGGTATTTTGCAATGTTGACAGAAGACATGTATCATAGTCTAGTCCAGACAACTTCATTTTTCAACTAGGATCTTAACTTATACACTGCTTAGACAACCAGCAAGTTGTCGATCTGGAAGCTTATTTTCATGCAATTAAGGAGAGAATGTTTCAATTTTATAACAGTATATATCTTTTACCTATGTCTTTGGCCAGAAGGGTATCCCTTTGTCTTTTACTCACTTCCCTCATGCAAATCTAATATACAATGCTGGACCCAAGAATAAACAATACATACTCTCATTCAGAAAGGGGAAGAATGGGGGTACCACCATCACTGGTTTGTAGCAGTTCGGCAATCCCTCAGGGTAGACATTGTGAAGGCCCTCAGTAAGAAGTGGGGAAAGATCCCTGATCATGTCTGATTCTATACTCTCTTTCCAATTGATCACCTCCTGAGAATTTCTTCTTGTCTCTTACACTCATTGGTCACATGTGAAGTGTCTGTTTGAAAATATGTCCTTCTTGGGGGCTGACCAGTGTTTGCAACCTGGTTCCTCATAACAGGTAAATAATTGTGGCCATAATGAAAATATCAAAGATAATTAAAATAACAGCAATGATTTCCATTCTTACCTTCCCAGAAGGTTGTGGCTACTGTAATGGACATTTTTGGTTCCTTCCTGCCCCACATCCCTTCTACTGTTTGCTTGGTATCAGCAACAAAAGAGTTGAAGCATCACAGAGACTGTCCATTATATTAGTATCACTTGCTGTGCTCTCTAGTATGGATTTTTCTCCAAATGTATGAGTTACTCAAATATAGCTTCAATGACTTTTTTCCATTAAGATAAACAGTTTGTCTCTGTTATGTAAAACCAAAGAATCATAATGGATACACTCAAATCTAATGTTGGATACTACTTCCTGAAATGGTCCATATTTGACAAATTCTGAAATTTAGAGGAGTTCTGGAAAGAAACTACCTATACTACATAGTGAAGGCTCTTAACCGAGGATCTTTGGATGGGCTTTGGGTGGCCCCAGAACCTATAGCAATTATACATATTTTATTTTATAAGTATTTATAGCTTTCATCAGATTCTTAAAGAGTGTGTAACCCATACAATACTAACTACTGTTCTAGAAATTTATTTCCAGTTTTTAAATAGCATAAGGAAGTGTATTAGTAAAAGATTTTCTTCTAGTGAAAATACGTATATTTTAAGAATGGTTTAATACCTAGTTAACTTGGAGAAATCTACTTGGAAATAATTATAGCTATTCAATATTAGAATGTATCTACAAAAGGTATCATGGAATTTATTTATCTGAAGGTCCTTAAATATAGTGTAAATTCTTTGTTTTAAATTTCTCCTCCTCAAAAAGACTGAGTTGGATATCTTGTGGATTTTGAACCTTTGCCAATCCTATGTTTTAAGATTCTACCTTTTGAACTGAAATAGGATGGCATCTAAATACAAAATACTTTATGGTGTCAGAGCTCTGAGCCAGCAAGTATTAAGAAGGAAATCAGAGCAAAGAGATTTAACTGGAAAGTTTTCAATTAAGAAGTGAAAGTGAAGACTCTGCAGTAGAATTGTTATGTGGGAGGGTAAAGGACGGAAGTGAGTACACATTCTTTGGCAGGAGTTAGTATCCTCATCCAAATATTGCCCTTATAAATGTCAACCTGAGTCCGTTTCTTTTGTGGTTGTTTTGTTTTTGTTTTGTTTTTTAGCAAACAGATATCTTTATTTTTATAAGCGTATTAAATAGATTCAAAAACGATGGCAACGAAAATAAGGGTGTTTCAATCAGGGAGAAAAATAGTACTGATTGAAACACACAGCTTCACAGACTTTGGTGTTCTTGTAAACCTGGTGAAATAATTAGCTGAAAGGTGTTTCGTCTCTGGGCAGCTCTTGGTAGAACTCAGCATCTATCTCAATGTACACAAATGTCCTGTTCCAGTAGTTGAAGACAGAACGTGAAGAAAACTGCATGTCATTTACACTGCCAAGGGAATTTGGAAGATCAGTATATTTATTCAAACTGGAATTTAGCCCAGACTCTATTTTTGATAAAGGAAAAAAGAAAAAAAATTAAACATTTTAATAAAGTACAGGAACATTGATTTATTGGGGATACAGCACACATTTTCTAGACTCTGAAATTTCCTTTCAATTCTTCAAAAAGAGTCAAGTGCTGCTCTTGATATATTGGTATACCTTTTATATTTAAATAACCAGTTGCTTATCTATTTGCTTTTTTAAAAATCTATTTGACATACTCTGGTTTCCAGTGTGGTGATTGCTCTTCCCCACTAATCACAATTATAAACCCTGGAAATGATGCAGCAGACAACCAAAGTAGAATTCTGGAGAGTGGAAGAGGGTGGGCTGATTTTAGACCCTTGGCTAGAGGAACAGCACAGCAGCAGGGAACCTTGCTTCCCCTAAGCCCCACTACCAGACAGAGAAATGCCACCCGGATCTTTTGTTTTCTGACCACCAAGATAGCAAAAGAAGGAAGCCAAGGTAAGTTCATTCTTCTCCTGGTTAGAATGGGAGTCCCTCTGAAAATATCAAGTGAGCTGACTCCATTGTTAAGGGTTCAGGGGCCCTATCACAAGCAGGCGGCCAAAGGAAACATATTCCTTCCCTGCCTGACCTGAAATTCTCTTTTCCCACTGAGAGATGCCAAGCAGGTCAATGGAGCTGGCAAGAGGAGCTATAGCTACTGCCTGGTCAAGGAGGCCTCTTTGTTCCAATGGATCCAAGATTCTCCTCCCACCCCGATATACCAGCCATGGAGACAATGAACCCAGGAAAAGTTAATGACCCCATTTCGGAAGTCTTTCTGCATCTGTTCTTGGGGAGTATTCTCCCCTGGCCAGAAACAACAGAGAAGATAGGCAGCACTGGTAGGGGAATCCTAGCCAGCCCCACTTCCACTCAGAGATGGTCGGCAGTTGGCCTGGAGAAAACCCTTTCAGCCCCTTCCACAGCACCAGCGGAGACCAATGGGAATCTCAGAAGTACCAGACAACCCAGATGGATGAAAATAATACCACAAAGGCTCTGAAAATCAAAATGCCATCATAACCACAATCTACAAAAATAGGCAAAGACCTGAATGCTAAAACTAATCAGTGAGATAGCCTTCTAAATAAAAGATTAAAATAGGATCCAGAGTTTCATAATGTAATAGGGGAAAATGTCTAGAATACAAGTGAAAATAACCTTTCATACCAAGAACCAAGATGGTCACAACCTGAATGAGAAGATGAATTGATGCCAACATTGGGATAAATCAGATGCTGGCATTATCTCACAAACATTTTATAGTAGTTATCATAAAAATGCTTCAGCAGTAAATTACAAATTCTCTTGAAACAATTAAAAAATAGAAAATGGCAGCAAAGAAATAAAAGTTATTAAAAAGAGACAAATGGGAATTATAGAATTAAAAATATAATAATAGAAACAAATAATTTGCTGGAAGGGCTTAATAGTAGAGTGGAAATAACAAAAGATAGAATCAATAAATTTGAAGACAGAATGTGGGAATTTACTCTTTCATACCAAGAACCAATGCGAACAACAGGAAGAAAATAGAATTTTTTTTTTAAAGTGAATACAGCCTCAGGGATTTGTGGGACAACAACAAAAAATCCAGCATCTGTATCATCAAAGTCCCAGAAGAAAATGAGAAAGAGTGGGAATAAAAGGGTATTTGAAAAAATAATGGTTGAAAACTTTCCATATCTGACAAGGGATACAAACCTATTTACCCAAGCAGCTGAGTGAACCCCAGACAGGATAAATCAAATAAATCTATGCCAAGACACATAATCAAACTTTTGAACAGTAAAGATAAACAAAAAGTCTTGAAACCAACCAGAGAGAAATGACAATACCTATATGGGAACACCAAGGCAAATGATAATAATAGTTTTCTCATCTGAAACCATGGAGGCCAAGAAGAAGTGACACAATATTTTCAAATGCTGAAAGAAAAAAAAAAGCTGCAAACCCAGAATTCTAGTGAAATTATCCTTCATGAATGAAAGGGAAATAAAAACATTCTCACAGGAAGGAAAACTGATAGAATTCATCACAGGCAGATCTACCCTTAAAAAGTGGTTAAAGGAAATTCTTCAAAAAGAAAGAAAATGAAAAAAATAAGCAATCCTGCAGCATCAGGAAGAAGGAATACTACAAAAAGCATTTTTCTCATGAGTTTTACAAATTGATTAAAACAAAATTTATAACACTATCTTGTATCCAAAATGATTATATTTAAAGGTGTGGGAAGTTAAAGGGGCTGAAATGGAAGTGAGGCTTCTGCACTTCACCTGAAGTGGTAAAATGTTGATACCAGTTGACTGTTACATACATATATTACTACCCAGAGCAACTATAACAAACTATACAAACAGATACACTCAAAATCATTAAAATAAATCAAGGTGAAATCTTAAAAACTCTTTTTCAAGTAACCCACAGGAAAGCAAAACAAGAGAAACAGAGGAACAAAACCAGAGAAACCAATAATACACAGATAATAAGATGGCAGACTTAAGTGCTAACATGTCAATAATTACCAAACTGTAAATTATCTAAAAGGACCAATCAAAAGATATATTGGAAAGTGAATAGAAAAGCACAATTCGACTGTATTTCTTGCAAGAAATTCACTTTAAATTTAGCGACATGGGTAGAAAAAAAAGTAAAAGGATGGAAAAAACCATGCAAATATTAATTTTTAAAGAGTATTAGTGGCTATACTAATATAGCAAAGAAAATTACTAAAAACAAGGAGAGGTATTACATAATAATAAGAGGATTAATCCACCAAGAAGACATAACAATCCTAAATGTGTATGTATCAAATAACAGAGTCACAACATATATGAAAAAAAAACTGATAGAACTTACAGGAGAAATAGAAACAAACATAGGAGGAGATTTCAACAGCTCCCCTCAGCAAATGATAGAACAAGTAGAGAGAAAATTAGCAAGAACATAGAATATCCCAACAACACTGTCGATCAATAGGATCTAATTGAAATAAGAAGGTTGAGTATCCAATATCCAAAATGCTTGGAACCAGAACTGTATCATATTCTGGATTTCTTCAGATTTTAGAATATTTGCATTATACTTACCAGTTGAGCATCCCTAATCAGAACATCTGAAATTTGAAATACTCCAGTGAGCATTTCTTTTGAGTGTCATGTTGTGGTCAAAATGTTTTGGATTTTGGAGTATTTTGAATTTTGGATTTTTAGATTAAGAATACTCAGTCTGTATAAAACATTCCACTTATCAACAGCAGAATCATAATTTTTTCAAGTGCCAATGAAAATTCACCAAGCTAGACCATATTCTGGGTTATAAAATAAAACTTGACAAATTTTAGAGACTTGAAATTATAAGAGTGTGTTCTCTGAGCATAATGGAATCAAAATATAAATCAATAACAGAAAGAAAACTGGAAAAATCTCTAAATACATGAAAATTAAATACTTTTAAATAATTTGTGGGTCAAAGAGGATCTCTCAAAGGAAATAAAATAATATGTAGAGTTTAATGAAAGCAAAAATACAACATCAAAATTTGTGGGGTATAATTTAAGCTTTGCTGAGGGGAGAATTTATATCATAAATGATGTGAATTTCAAAGCAGTAACCTACATTCTTACCTCAAGTAACTAGAAAAATTAAAAAAAAACACCAAAACAAGCTGAAGAAAATAAAAATAATAAATATAAGAGCAAACATCAAAGAAATTAAAATAGAAAAATAATAAAGAAAATCAACAAAACAACAAAGTTGGTCCTCAAAAAAATGAATAAATTATAAACCGCTAGCATAACTGACAAAAATAAGAGACATAATCAGCAGTATCAGGAATGAAGTGGGGGTTGTCACTATTAATATGAAATCATTAAAGGAAAAAACACTATGAATAGTTTTATGTTCACATATTTTACAACTTAGAATAAATGTACTAATTCCTCAAGGACCACAACTATCGAACTCAACCAAGATGAAATTGACAATCAGAATAGCCTATAATGATGAAAGAAATATAACTCATAATTTAAAAGCTGCTAAAAAAGAAAACTCCAGGCCCAGATGGTTTCACTGAAGAAATCTTCCAAGCATTTAATAAAGGATTAACACCAATTTTACATAATCTCTTCCAGATAATAAAGATAAGGGAACATTTCTCAAATCATTTGATGATATCAAAACAAGATATAGTCAGTACAACAAAAGAAAACTAAAGACCAATATCTCTAATGAACTTAGACATAAATCCCTCTACAAAATAGTAGCAAACCAAATTCATATTTGACAATGTATAAGAAGAATTGTTTCCTATGATAAACTAGAAATTATACAGATATGCAAAGCTGAGTCATCATTTAATAATGAATCAATGTAATCAATCATATCAACAGAATTAAGAACAAGAGTTAATATGATCAGATCAGTCAATGTAGAAAAAACAATTGAGACTATCCAACACATATTTATCATTAAAACTCTCAGGAACATAAAAATAGAGGAAATAAAGGGAAATCTTCAACTTGATAAAAAACATCTCCAGAAAGTCTACAGCTAACATCATACACAATAGTGATAGATTGAATGTTTTCCATCCAAGATGAGGAACAAAGCTAGAATGTCAGCTCTCCCTGTGCTTCTTCTACATCCTGTAAGTTCTAGCCACTGCAATAACAACAACAAAAAGAAATTTTAAAAAATAAGGATTAGAAACAAAGCCATCTCTATTTGTATAATAGATAACATGATTGTCAGTGTATAAAATCCCAAGGAATCTACAACCAATGAACCAAACAAACAAACAAATCTTCCCGAACTAACAAGTAGTTCAGAAAGGTCACTGGATGCAAAAGTCAAATGCAATTCCATATACTACAATGAACATACAGAAACCTAAATTAATAACATAATTCATAATCACTCCACAGAAAATAAAATGCTTAGGTATATATTTAACAAATCATGTACAGTATCTGTATGCTGAAATTTATAAAATGATGAGGAAAGAAATCAAAGATGATCTAAATAAATGGAAAGACTGAGCTCATGGATTGGAAGAATCAATATAGTAAAGATGTCAATTCTCCCCAAATTGATCTTTAGTTTTCAGGAAATTCCTATTAAAATTCCATCAAAGATTTTGTAGACATAGACAAGCTTGTTATAAAATTTATGTGGAAAGGCACAAGCCCTATAACAGCTAAAAGAATTGTGATGAAGGACAATAAAGCAGGAGGAAGGATTCTACCCAATATTAAGGCTTACCATTTAGCCATTGCAACAAAGCAGTGTGATATTGGCAGAATGACAGACAATAGATCAGTAGAACAGAATAGAGAACTCAGATATAGATCCACACAAATATAGTCAACTAATTTTTGACAAAGATATAAAACCACTTCAATGGAGGAAAGATGGCCTTTTCAGCAAATGGTGCCAGAAAAATTGGACACCCATAGGAAAAAAAGAAAAAGAAAAAGATAAAATAACCTCAACCTAAACCTCACATTCTAGACAAAATTTAACTCAAGTGGATCATAGACTGAAATTAAAAACATAAAACTACAAAACTTTTACAAAAAAAGCATAGGATAAAGTTTTGGGATTAAGGAGAATTCTTAGACTTGGCACCAAAAATCACAAACCATAAATGGAAAAAAAATTGATAAATTAAGCCTCTTCATAATTAAACACTTGCTCTGTGAAACATCATGTGAAGACAATGATAATTCAAGATGGATAAAAGACCTAAATGTAAGGCATGAAATCATAAAAATTCTAGAAGAAATGTAGGAAAAACTCTTCTAGATATCAGCCTACACAAAGAATTTATGACTAAGACCCCAAAGGCAAATACAACTAAAACAAAAATAAATAAATGGGACTTAATTAAATTTAAAAGCTTCTGCACAGCAAAGGAAATAAGCAACAGAGTGAATAGATAACCTAGAGAATAGGAGAAAATATTCACAAACTGTATATCCAACAAAAGACTAATATCCAGAATCTACAAAGAACTCAAATAAATCAGCAAGAAAAAAACAACCCCATTAAAAAGTGGGCAAAAGACATGAACAGAAGCTTTTCAAAAGAAGGTAGACAAATGGCCTACATTGTCTAACAAGATGCTTAAAAAAAGAGAGAGAGAAAGAGAGAGAAATGGCCTACAAATATGAAAAAATGTTCAACATCACTAATCATCAGGGAAATGCAAATTAAAACCACAATGAGATACCACTTTTCCCTTGTCAGAATGGTCATTATTAAAAAGTCAAAATAAATCTGGCATGGATGCAGAGAGAAAGGAACACTTCTACACTGTTGGTGGCACTGCAAATTAGTACAACCTCTATGGAAAACAGTATGGAGATTTCTCAAAGAAATAAATATAGACTTTGCCATTTGATCCAGCAATCACATTGCTGGGTATCTACCCAAAGGAAAAGAAGTTGTTTTTTAAAAGAGACACCTGGACTCAAATGTTTATTGCAGCACAATTCACAATTGCAAAGATGTGGAGTGAACTAAGAGTCCATCAGTTCAGGAGTGAATAGAGAAAATGTGATATGTATGTATATACCATGGAGTATTACTTAGCCAAGAAAAGGAATAAAATAATGTCATTTGCAGCAACTTGGGTAGAACTGGAAGCCATTATCCTAAGTGAAGTATATCAGGAATGGAAAACCAAACACCATGTGTTCTCACTAATAAGTGGGAGCTAAATGATGGGTACACAGAGGCAGAAAGAGATGTAAAGGTCAATGGAAACCAAGAAGGGTGGAGCGCCAGAGGGGAGTTGGGGATAAAAAGTTACCTATTGGGTACAATGAACACTATTCTGGTGCGGGGCACACGAAAAGCCCTGACTAGCATTATACAAGGTATCCGCATAACAAAAACATTTATATTCCCTTAATATTTTGAAATTTTAAAAAAATCAATCTACACACTGGGAAAAAATATTTGCCAACTACATATCTGACAAATAACTGGTATCTAGAATACACAAAGAATGCCCAAAACTCAACAATAAACAAACAATATAGTTAGAAAATTGGCAAATGGCATGAACAGAAGTGACTGAAGAGGATATAAGATGGCATATAAGCACAAGAAAAAATGTTCAGCATCATTAGCAATGAGCAAAATGCAAATGAAAATCACAATTAGATATCACTACACACCTATATAAATGTCTAAAATGAAATATAGTGACCACATCAAATGCTGGTGAGGAAACAAGAAAGTAGATAATTTATATATTGCTAGTGGTACTATAAAATGATAAAGCCACTCC
>NW_012150618.1:4004471-4015440 GCF_000956105.1 Propithecus coquereli | reverse complement strand
AGCAAAACAGAAAATAAAAGTTATGCTTTTGTAAATCTACAGTGATTCAATGACTTTCTCTTGGTTTTTACATATGCTTCCCCTTTTAATTTTCACCTTCTATCCACTCCACTTCACAATGGCTAGGAGTTATGCATGCGTTTATATTTGAAGGAAAAGAAGGTCTGTTTGCTCCATGCTCTTTGAGTACTACTTAAGTAGATCACACTCTATCAATAGATGGATGCTGTCACTGAGTAGTTAATTTAAGTCTAGCTTGGTGTTATTTTGCTTCACCTTAACCCTCATTAATTTACCCATGTGGGCCTCCCTGCGTCTGATGTGGCAGTGGACAGAAGTTTGATGCTACGTTTCCAGAATCTTCCAAGTTTCTTACCCAACCCCACTTACTGGTGTCCTAGAAGGCAGGTGAGTGGAATGAACTCCAGGTTTCCGCATTAAAGTATGCTCATTACCAAGTCCCTTCTTCCCTCAAAAAATGAAAACAAAAAGCAACATGAGAAGGAAACAAGAATTAATAAATATTATATTCCATTTGTTATTTAAAATTAAGATGCTCAAAATGAAAAGGCCTACTTTACCTTGGAGTCCAAAACTAGAGAAGCATCTCTGTCAGTAGCAGGAGTGTAGAAATAGAACCAGTACTAGACCCAAAAATCTATGGTCGTGCCATATAAAAATTTATTTAGATTTATTCAAATTTACATATTTATTCCAATTCTTCAAGAAAGGGCAATCAATCATATGTGGTATAGGAAAATCCAGTGCAAAAGTTCAGCATACCTTATAGTTTTAACTTTTTACAAAGTGAATACATGTTCATTTAAAAAACTTGAACTATATATATAATAATAATAGCAGCAATGTGTGGGTTATCTACTCTTGATTACTACATTTAATTATCACAAGCTGCCTGTGAAGAAAAATAACTATTATCCCTGATATTCAGGTTAAAGAAAAAGCACAAGGCCAGGGAGTGGGCGGGGGAGTATGTTGCCCAAAGTTTTACGTTAATAAGTTTTGGAGCCGGAATGTGATCCTTTGTATTGTGCCTCAAGATCCTGTAACTAATAACTAATGTGCTATATAAGTCCAGAGATAATCACTATTAATAGGGTCATTCCAGATCAGTCCAGATCTTTTTATTAAGAGAGCTAATACTTACAGAATACTCAGCAACTTGCTTTTCTCACTCAACAGTCATAGATAACCTCTCGCATCGTTATGCATGTTTCCTTAATACATTCTTGTCTCTCTTAACAACTTTAATTCCTTCCTGAAACTGTGCCGCTATGTGTGAAGTCATTAAATTGAAAAAAATATTTATATCAATTTTAATGGGAAAATTATGATTTCTTTCAAGCCAAACTAAGATACTAAAACTATTTTTACAGAGAAAAGTAGATCAATTGACAATAAAGCCAAGTTTATATAAGCAATATAAAATAATTTGAAGGAAACTAAAGTCAGTTTTTCATAAATGAAATAGACATAATAATGTAATGAAGCTTTAGCGTACTGACTAAGGAGAGAGAAATAGTGACCTCATTCCCTCTCTCTTTTCAATTCTATTTTATCACACTCATCTTTTGCTTCATGCTTAAAGTTTTCCTCATTTTCCTTTCTGTAACATTTACCTTAGCAATTTTTGAAACGTTGGGGATTCATGATTACCTCTAATTCAAAGAATACCTAAAAATAAAGTTACAGCACAGAAACTTTAGGGCACAGTAAAGACAAAACACAAGAGTTGTCAAAACATTTGGAAATAGCACTACATGTGCATAAAAGACCTAAGAGTCATAAAAATTGCTATTTCTTTATCCCTCTTGCTCTATATACCTGCATAAAGGAAAATGTCTTGGGTTTAGACAAATATGACAGCAATTCTAATCTGTTGCACATCTCTTCTCTGCATTGAATTTGTTGTGTTGAGTAAATGTTGAGCGTGTCCTTGTCTGAAATAATAAAAGTGAAGTATTATTTTCAGATTCTATCTATTTTGCATGTTTTCAGGTAAAAGCATTGTTACACACATGAAAAAAATCCAAAAAGTGGTATAACTTTTTACAAACCATTATAGTGAGAAGTTACCCACTCAACATTTTGTGGGGTAAGTCTATATTTTGGTAGCTTATAGAATTACATACAATGACTGAACTATGAATTGTTTAATTGATCATCTATTAATGGTATTTATTAGCACTATTTTATACCATTACAACCAATGTTGAAATGAGGATTCTTAAACTCACCTTCTGCATGTGCACAAGTATCTTTTTATATAGCATTCCCAATGCGAAATTACTGAGTCACAGGACATACATAGATAAAATTGTAATACATCACATCAGATTACTTTCCACAAGGTTATTATAATTTACATTCCCTCTAACAGTATGTGAAAGGGATACCTATTTCCCTATAACTTCATGGAACAGGAAATTAGCCATTCGAAAAATTTCTGAAGTTCTGATGGGTGAAACTCTTCACTGATTACTGCCAAATGTAAACATCATTGTCAATTTGATTATCTCTTATATAAATATCCTGCAAATATCTTTTCCCTGTTTTATACTGGCTTATTGGTTCTTCTGTTATCTGTTTATTGAAGCTTATTTGTACATTAGGGATATTAACATTTTGTAACATATTTTGTAATTAAATTTGTAATTTTTTGGCAGATGTATTTCTTTTCTTGCTTAAATAGGTTTCGTCTGCCATTAGTATCAACATCTGTATGATAGCCCTCATGAGTGCCCACCAATATCTGATTTGTCTGTCCTGCCTATGCACCCAGAAGATGATACTTTCCAGCCACTACGAAGGTAAAAAAAGGGGGCTTTTTGGCTAGTTGTGACAAATGGATGTGAGTAACCGTGACGCCTGTGTGACTTCACTGCTGGAGTGAAAACAGCCACTTTGTTATTTCACATCTTTTGCTTCCCCATTGGCAGCAAATGTGTATTGCAAAGTGTATTGAAAAGTCAGAGCCCTAAGATCCAAGAAGTGTGGGTATCTGAGTCACACATGCAGAGGACAATAGCTGTGAAGAGTCACCTGACCTATGGTGGATTTTGCATGAGTAGGAAATAATTGTGTTCATAATTGTGTTCATTCACTGAGACCTTCCAGGTCTTTTATTACCCTTATGTTACTAAGGTAAGCTTAATGTATGCTGACTAATACAATATAATATGACTTCAAAATGAACAAATTAGATAGAGACATAGATAGTATTTTATTCCAAATGGATTGTTGAACCCAAACCAACAACGTCAGTATCTTCAATTTAATTTTAAACAAAATGAAGACGCATAAGAACGTATACTGTATGATTTCATTGACATAAAATTTGGAAACAAAATTGTAGTGTCAGAAATTAGAGTAATGGTTACCTTTAGCAAGGGAAGAGTTTCTCAGGAGGGAAGAGTTTCTCAGAGGACAAGAGAAGAGATTGTGAGATCTATTTTTGACTTCAGTGATATTTATATGAGTGTTACCCATGGTTGGCATGGTTTTAAAACTGTGTGTGTAGAGATATATATATTATGTATATGGTGTCATTATCATATATCCTACAAAATGACTTTTTCACTCAGATGTATGCTGTAGGTATACTGATAGACATAGACTGTCAGATTTAATTCATCCAAAATTTTAGTTTGTCAAATTTTTAAAATATTGTATGTTTTTTTTCTGACTTACATATTATACACCAAGGCAAGTATAATTCCTTTTCTAAGTTTTTTTTCTTCACTATGCTCTTTCATATTCTAGAGAAAAATGGCACTACTCTAGTACAAAACTGTTCTCTTTTTTGAAAACGAGTAGCACAAACACTTGTATTTCTCTGTCACTCCTCTCCTAATATAGTCTTAATTATGACATTTAACCAAAGTAACTGACTTCCATTTTTCAAAGAAGCTTGTGGGGTGTATAATTGAAGACTGTCACACATCAGCATTTTAACAGTCTAGTGAAGCTCATGAATACATCCAGCTCAGCTTTTCCTCATATGTTTAAACAATTTCCCAGATCACTGCATCATCTGGAATCCCACTCATTTCCTCTGGGCTGACGTTTTTCTTGTATTAATAAACACACCCTTCACTACTGACTTCAGGGAGAGTCCACAGTGGCAAACTTTCTTCGACCTTTTATCACCCTTGAAAGAGAGTTTGGCCACAAAGGGAACTCTGCGTAGACAATTAAATTCTGGTAGCATTTTGAGGATATTACTTTATTGACTTTTGGCATTCATTTCTGCTGATAAGAAGTCTGATGCCAGTCTGATCTCGATTCCTTTGTACATAACATGATTTTTTTTCTCTCTGTTGCTCTTAAGATACTATCCTTATCCTTGTTCTGCCATTTCACTCCAACGTGTATGGGTGTGAGTTTATTTCTATTTGTCCTGATCAGCACTCAGTATGTACTTTAAATCTAAGAAATTACATCTCTGGGTCTGGAAATTACTCAGCTGATATCTCTTCAAATAGTGATTTCTCCGGTATTCTCTTAAGTGTCTACTTTTGGAATTTCTATGAGATACATGTTGGAACCCCTCTTTCTAGTCACCATGACTGCTAACATCTGCTTCATATATTTGATTTCTTTGTCTTGCCATGCTAAGTTCCAGGTAAACTACTCACTACTACTTTACTAAGTTATCTTCCAGCTATATCTAGTTGGAGTTTATCTTCTACTGAGGTTATTTTCTTGGCTATCTTTTTTCTTATTTCTAAGACTTCTAATTAGTTCTTTTCTATATTCACCTATTATTATTATATCTTTCTTTTAATTTCACAACTTGTTTGTCTGCTTTTAATTTCATATTTTCCTGTTCTTGTTTGTAATTTCTTTTCTTGTTGAATATGCAGTTCTGCACTCACAGTGACATGTCATGTGTCCTAGGGTTAATTCCCTAACTTCTCTGGGCCTTGATTTCCTCATTTATAAAATGAGGATAACAGTACTTACTACATAGTGCTATTGTTTTGAGCAAATGATATAATACATGTAAACTTCTTTGAACAATGTCTGGATATTAAACACAATTATACTTTAATGCTATTCAGAGTGTTCTATTATTGTATTTCATTGACAATAAATTGGTGAGCTTCTATGTTGATTATGCTGGATGTCTCTCTTAGCAGTATTTTTCCTCGTGTGCGGTACAACTTGAGCTTGCAGGTTTGACTTGAACACAAAAGCTTTCCCTCTCCCTGCCTTCACCATTCCCGGTGTGGCAGTTTTACAGTTTCCTTCCAACTGGCCCCAGGTCTTAACCTGTCAGCTGAGTGTTCCTATCCAGCAATTGCGCCACAGACATCAAATATTTGTACTTGGAGGGGGCAGGTGGCCTATCCCAGGTACTGGCTGTGCCACACGTTCCTCCTCCCATCACACAGCTTAAACAAGTCACAGCCCTCGACAGTGAGCAGGCTCAATTCCCAGCCTCCTTTTATAGGAAGGAGAATCCCACCCCAGCTCCCGACTTTGCACAATGACTGTGGCTTGAGCTCTCTACCTTCTGCAGGCGTTTGGTCTCCATCACCCTCCAGAACTCAAATGCTTGTTTCTGTTCCTAGAAGCCAGTATTTCCACACATTCAGCTCTGGTTTCTACTGCATGTTTCTGTTCCATTTTTCTTTCACAGAAAATATAAATTTTGAATGGGCCACATTACTTTTATTTTTAAAAACATTTTATCTATTTATCTGTCATTTCTAGTTATGTGTTTCTTGGGAGGGAGTGGTAGTGGGGATGTGTAGGGGTGCAGTAGAATTCAGCCTAATACAGCTAAAAAGTAAATGCTAAATGCCGTCTTGACCAGAAAATACTCAGAGGCCGGTGACCAAGGACTTCTCTGTATGCCAAAACCAAATTCACACTAAGCAAACAAAGTTTCATTTTTGTGAAGCTAAAAATTCCAACATCAGTCCAGAACCGTATACCAGTGTTCCATCTACCAACAGTGTTAGATGTAAATATGCATGCTTTACGAACTTGATTCCTGCCATGTGAATTGTTTCCCTTTCAGTCTTTCTCAGGCCTTAGTTACCTAGGTGGAGAGTTAACAATGCTTTACTAAAGATTATTGAGGTGTTTTTACCAAAAAAAAAAAGAAAAAGAAAAAAACCCACAAAAAATACCACACAAAAAACCAGCATTATTGGCATGATATTCTACAATTAATTTTGTAGGTTATATGGAAATGCCCATAAATTAGACATTTCATTCCCCCTGTATTTTACATGTTTGTAAAGTTTTAGGCCACACACACACACACACACAAAACTCTCTTCTTCACCTTCACTGAGTACTAAAACAACTTAAGGGACAGGAATCAGACAAATGGGGCTCATGACAGCAGCTTATTAGAGAGAGGACTGAATTGAAAAGCACAGCTTGATCTATTTAATATATCCGCAACTAAATCACCTAAAAATCCCAACCCCACCGAGCTCACCGACCCCAAATCTCTGGGCAGAGCGTGGGCTGCTAATCCCTCTTGCCATGAGATGAGAATGGGGCATCCTGAGGCAGGACGCACCCTGAGCCTGCACACGCTCAGCTCTGAAGAGGGAGCCCTGCCTAGGCTGAGTCATGTCCCCCAAAGCACATTCCTCATCCCAAATGTGCTAATCAGCTCAATCCATTCTTCCCAAGGAAAGACAGCATGAGGAGGGCAGTGAGAAGGTGCCTTAGGTTGTGTTTCCTCAGAAACAGACTCTGAGAAACAATCTGGCCCCAAAGGATGTCTGTGGGAGATGATTCCAGGAAGCGCTGGCTGGGAGAGCGGAAGTGGGATGGGGGAGAGCGGAAGTGGGACGGGGGAGAGCGGAAGTGGGACGTGGCAGGGGAGGAACCCAATCTGACACCAAGGGGCAAGTTCCCAGCTTGGGCAAGTGGGGCCCCTTCCCGCTGGGGCCCCGAGTTCCTGTGTAGAGCACATCTTCACGTTGTCCCCACATGTTAGGAGGGCAGCTGAGGTATTTATCTGCCAACTCTTTCCATCGCTTCCCTTCCAGAGAAGGGCTGCTCCTCGAGGAGGTAACTCACCAGAACTTCCAGTGTGTCCCACTCGGGAGAGCCGGCTCCTGTGGCCAGCGTCAGCGTCCAGGTGGAGACTCACAGTTGCTGCCAGAAGGAAGCAGGAGGGAGTGAGCACCGCGCGGAGTGATAAGTGCTGTGTGGATGTCCATGGGATATTGGCAGCTTCTGCTGTGCATAAGCAGCTCTCCCTGGTGTTTCTCAAAAGGTGAAGTTCCTATTTTAAGGTGCAACAAGATCTTCTTTCTGCCAGCAACTGACATAGACTTCCCCATGGGAAATGCCCGGAGCCACAGGGTAATCCTGTCTTAGTCAGCTGGGGCTGCCAAAACAAAATACCATAGACTGGGTGCCTTAAGCAACAGAAATTTATTTCTCACAGTTCTGGAGGCTGAGAAGTCCAAGATCAAGGTGCCAGCAGATCCGATGTCTGGTGAGGACCTGCCTCCTGGTCTGCGGATGGCCACCCTCTCGTGTCCTCACATTGGTGGACAGCAGAGAGAAAGAGAGCAAGGAAGCAAGCTCTCCCATGTCCCCCAACTCAACACCCCCTTGTTCATTTGATTTATTCATTTTTTCCTTCATATATTTCATATTTCCAGTTTTATTGAGATATAATTGACAAACAGAAATTGTATATATTTAGGTGTACAACATGATGTTTTGATATACATATACATTGTCAAGTGATTGCCACAATCAAGCTAACTACATACCTATCACTTCACCTGGTTATCTTTTTTAAAATTTGTGATGTGAATACTTAAGATCTATTCTCTTTAGCAAATTTATCAACTTTAGTCACCATGCTATACATTAGGCCTCCAGAACTTATTCATCTTATAACTGAAAGTTTGCACCCTTTAACTAAGATCTTCCCGTTTCCTCCATGCCCGGATCCCTTGTAACCACCCTTCTACTTTCTGTTTCTGTGAGTTTGACTTTTTTAGATTCCTTGTATAAATGAGATTATACAGTGTTTGTCTTTCTGTGTCTGGTTTATTTCACTTAGCATAATGTTCTCCAGGTTCATCCACGTCATCACAAATGTCAGGATTTCCTTCTTTTTTTAAGTCTGAATACTAATAGCCCATCACATATTGAGAGAGAGAGAGTGTGTGTGTGTATGTTATCCATTTATTCATCTTTTTTATAAGGGTAGCATTCTTGAGGCTCTACCCTCAAGACCTCCCAAAGACTATCATCACACTGGGGACTTTGGCTTCAACATATGAATTCTGGAGGACACAAACATTTAGTCCTTAGCAAACTCCAAGAGAAGGATGGAGCATTATGAGTCAACTGGCTGAGCTGGGAATCACACCTGCCTGTCAAATGACAGGCAACAGACCTTTCCCACTTCTAGAGAGCTACAGGTTGAAGACCTCCAAAGACTCACAGCAAAAATCCCATAAAAGGGCTTGGAACATGTAGTGTGGCCAGAGGGCACCAGCACTAGATGACAACTGTACCAGCCTCTGACCTGTCACCCTTTCCCCATATTCATCTATCACCCTGGACCGAATTCCAGAGGAATTAAAAAGCGGCCGCTAGCAAGTGAGGAGAGATGCAGAGCCAAGCAGCAAGGAGAAGGCCAACCATGCTTTAATCCTCTCCCAGGCTCCCAGCCCTGGGTTAGGCACAAGCTAGGGGAAGAAGGAAACTTCAAATTGTATGAGCATTCAGAGTTTGTACTGTAGCAGTGGACAGGAATTATGTAATTATTAATGCCAAATTAAAGAATTTGTGTTAGTATCCAATACCTCACCAAAAGCCCTCCACTACCCCCAGTGGAGAAAAAGAACTTTCTCAAAGAGCTTCAGCTTTTTCCTGACAATTCCAGTGCCTTAGGTAAACCAGCTGTATTTGGAATGTTTGTTGTGGAGAGAATTGATAATTTAGAATTATAAAGAAGACCATTCTGAAGTGACTAATAAGATACATTGCGTTGTCCCAACCACCGAGAGAAATTCTGTTATTAAATCTATTTTGAATATGGAGAATCTAACAATGAGGAAGGAAACCATCTTAGTCGTTTGTGAAAACTGGTAATCTGGAAGCCTGGAGACACAATTCTTTGAGGGCCAACTGAGTCCTACTATGTAACCAATTTTCCTTCTGGCTGTGATTTAACCATTTGTCTCCTTTCTAGTGGTACACCTGCCCCAGAAGGTGCCACCTTTCACTGCATTAATTTTATAACAATTATTTGTGATACTATTGGATCTTCATTCTTTCCTTAATTTTTCTGTTGGTTTCCCTGTTGCTTGCACTTACTTTAGAAGCCAGTCCACTTCCATATACTTGGGAAAACAGAAACTTTCCAGAAAGAGTCAAAGAAAGATGCTGTTCCTGGTCTCAAGGAGTTTGCCTTCTATTTAAGGTGGGAGACTAGACCTGCCTAGACTTCCCAAATGTGTATTCTTCTTCCTGAGCCTCCTCGGTGGCCTTGCATCCTGTTTTCCCTAAGCACATGGCCACTGGTCCACTGCTTCAACCACCTCAGGGCACTCTAAGTTCCGTATGCTCTGTGTGCTGAGCAAGGGCTTCCAAGGGTCTGACTCCATGAAACACAGGCAGCACAGGCGTCCTCTCTTCTTATTCAGTTGTGTGAGTTCAACTTCTTCCCTTCTTCACCCCTCCCTGCCTCCTCCCTGTCCCGCTGTCCTCCAAAGGGAGAATTTTACTAGACCAATACAGCAATCAATATAAGTTGCTTTGGGGCCTTTTGCCATCAGCGTTAGATACTTGGCCCATCCTCTGAAGCCTGTCTCCTGAGCTTCCCACCCCTAGTTTGGGGACTGTTTTTATTGTATTGTCTACTTGTAGGAGTAGTTAATTACTTAATCACAATATTTTAGCATATTTTTATATTCATCTGTTTTTGCCTTTCTCAGCCTTCATTCATTCATTCATCAAACATTACTACGTTTCTACTTTGTGTAAGGTCATGTCTTACAAGCTAGGGGACAGTGGTTCTTAACCTTGATTTATCAGTATAGTCATCTGAGAATTTTAAAAACACGCAGATGCCATGGCCCCATCCCCAGAGACTCTGAATCAATTAGTCTGGGGCAGAGCCTGAGCATCCGTGAATTTATAAAAGCTCCCTGGGTGATTCTAAAGTGCAGCTAGGATTGAGAACCATGAGAAGACAAAGGCATAAGTAACTTGGACTAAAATTAAAAGGCAAGGATGCCCTAAACACATCAGAGAGAGGACCCCGCGGAGAGCATCCCAGCAGGCCCATGTCTGCAAAGCACTGCCGGCCCCTGCATCTCTGCTCAGCCCCACTCACCACAAATTTAGCCACAGCTCAGGCAAGAGATGTGGCACATCTGACTCAAACTGAGCAAAGAGAAAATGTCAACATCACTAGCTTTTCCTCGGCTGAACAATACCGATACCACCTTTCTCCGGTGAAACGTGCACCACGGTATGGGAAGTACTGTGTGACTGCGGCCCACTCAAGCTCAGGGATCCAGTAACCCTTTGGCAGAGAGGATGTCAAGGCAGCTCTGAATACCTCTGAAATTTGTATGGCGAGGTGAGGGTAACAGCTTGTACTTCAAGAGAGGTCAGAGTAATTCTATAGGAGTAACGGGCAGTTTGTTGGGATTTTTAAAGAAGTAGGAAGGAAAGAAGTTTAGGACATCCCTGCAGTCTCAGGGCCTTTCTGCTTCTATGATACGATAAAGAGTTAAACAAGAGAATCCTGCAGGTCTGAGACCTTCACATTCCCCCAGGCACTAAGAAATCCTTCCTGGCCTCTCTTCTGTTCTGAGACCTGAGACCTGGCCCCTCCATCGGGCTAGAGGAAAGGATCGCTGCCCATGCGGGCAAACTGCTAAGAACAGAAACTATATATTGGCTGGTGCTCCAGGGTATGCTTTGTGATGCGGAGTTAAGA
>NW_012150618.1:3978658-4004421 GCF_000956105.1 Propithecus coquereli | reverse complement strand
TAGACATTTCATTCCCCCTGTATTTTACATGTTTGTAAAGTTTTAGGCCACACACACACACACACACAAAACTCTCTTCTTCACCTTCACTGAGTGGAGAGTTAACAATGCTTTACTAAAGATTATTGAGGTGTTCAAACCAAAAAAAAAAAAGAAAAAGAAAAAAAACACAAAAAATACCACACAAAAACCCGGCATTATTGGCATGATATTCTACAATTAATTTTGTAGGTTATATGGAAATGCCCATAAATTAGACATTTCATTCCCCCTGTATTTTACATGTTCGTAAAGTTTTAGGCCACACACACACACACAAAACTCTCTTCTTCACCTTCACTGAGTACTAAAACAACTTAAGGGACAGGAATCAGACAAATGGGGCTCATGACAGCAGCTTATTAGAGAGAGGACTGAATTGAAAAGCACAGCTTGATCTATTTAATATATCCGCAACTAAATCACCTAAAAATCCCAACCCCACTGAGCTCACCGACCCCAAATCTCTGGGCAGAGCGTGGGCTGCTAATCCCTCTTGCCATGAGATGAGAATGGGGCATCCTGAGGCAGGACGCACCCTGAGCCTGCACACGCTCAGCTCTGAAGAGGGAGCCCTGCCTAGGCTGAGTCATGTCCCCCAAAGCACATTCCTCATCCCAAATGTGCTAATCAGCTCAATCCATTCTTCCCAAGGAAAGACAGCATGAGGAGGGCAGTGAGAAGGTGCCTTAGATTGTGTTTCCTGAGAAACAGACTCTGAGAAACAATTTGGCCCCAAAGGATTTCTGTGGGAGATGATTCCAGGAAGCGCTGGCTGGGAGAGCGGAAGTGGGACGGGGGAGAGCGGAAGTGGGACGGGGGAGAGCGGAAGTGGGACGTGGCAGGGGAGGAACCCAATCTGACACCAAGGGGCAAGTTCCCAGCTTGGGCAAGTGGGGCCCCTTCCCGCTGGGGCCCCGAGTTCCTGTGTAGAGCACATCTTCACGTTGTCCCACATGTTAGGAGGGCAGCTGAGGTATTTATCCGCCAACTCTTTCCATCGCTTCCCTTCCAGAGAAGGGCTGCTCCTCGAGGAGGTAACTCACCAGAACTTCCGGTGTGTCCCACTCGGGAGAGCCGGCTCCTGTGGCCAGAGTCAGCGCCCAGGTGGAGACTCACAGTTGCTGCCAGAAGGAAGCAGGAGGGAGTGAGTACCGCGCGGAGTGATAAGTGCTGTGTGGATGTCCATGGGATATTGGCAGCTTCTGCTGTGCACAAGCAGCTCTCCCTGGTGTTTCTCAAAAGGTGAAGTTCCTATTTTAAGGTGCAACAAGATCTTCTTTCTGCCAGCAACTGACATAGACTTCCCCATGGGAAATGCCCGGAGCCACAGGGTAATCCTGTCTTAGTCAGCTGGGGCTGCCAAAACAAAATACCATAGACTGGGTGCCTTAAGCAACAGAAATTTATTTCTCAAAGTTCTGGAGGCTGAGAAGTCCAAGATCAAGGTGCCAGCAGATCCGATGTCTGGTGAGGACCTGCCTCCTGGTCTGCGGATGGCCACCCTCTCGTGTCCTCACATTGGTGGACAGCAGAGAGAAAGAGAGCAAGGAAGCAAGCTCTCCCATGTCCCCCAACTCAACACCCTCTTGTTCATTTGATTTATTTATTTTTTCCTTCATATATTTTATTTTATATTTCCAGTTTTATTGAGATATAATTGACAAACAGAAATTGTATATATTTAGGTGTACAACATGATGTTTTGATATACATATACATTGTCAAGTGATTGCCACAATCAAGCTAACTACATACCTATCACTTCACCTGGTTATCTTTTTTAAAATTTGTGATGTGAATACTTAAGATCTATTCTCTTTAGCAAATTTATCAACTTTAGTCACCATGCTATACATTAGGCCTCCAGAACTTATTCATCTTATAACTGAAAGTTTGCACCCTTTAACTAAGATCTTTCCGTTTCCTCCATGCCCTGATCCCTCGTAACCACCCTTCTACTTTCTGTTTCTGTGAGTTTGACTTTTTTAGATTCCTTGTATAAATGAGATTATACAGTGTTTGTCTTTCTGTGTCTGGTTTATTTCACTTAGCATAATGTTCTCCAGGTTCATCCACGTCATCACAAATGTCAGGATTTCCTTCTTTTTTTAAGTCTGAATACTAATAGCCCATCACATATTGAGAGAGAGAGAGTGTGTGTGTGTATGTTATCCATTTATTCATCTTTTTTATAAGGGTAGCATTCTTGAGGCTCTACCCTCATGACCTCCCAAAGACTACCATCACACTGGGGACTTTGGCTTCAACATATGAATTCTGGAGGACACAAACATTTAGTCCTTAGCAAACTCCAAGAGAAGGATGGAGCATTATGAGTCAACTGGCTGAGCTGGGAATCACACCTGCCTGTCAAATGACAGGCAACAGACCTTTCCCACTTCTAGAGAGCTACAGGTTGAAGACCTCCAAAGACTCACAGCAAAAATCCCATAAAAGGGCTTGGAACATGTAGTGTGGCCAGAGGGCACCAGCACTAGATGACAACTGTACCAGCCTCTGACCTGTCACCCTTTCCCCATATTCATCTATCACCCTGGACCGAATTCCAGAGGAATTAAAAAGCGGCCGCTAGCAAGTGAGGAGAGATGCAGAGCCAAGCAGCAAGGAGAAGGCCAACCATGCTTTAATCCTCTCCCAGGCTCCCAGCCCTGGGTTAGGCACAAGCTAGGGGAAGAAGGAAACTTCAAATTGTATGAGCATTCAGAGTTTGTACTGTAGCAGTGGACAGGAATTATGTAATTATTAATGCCAAATTAAAGAATTTGTGTTAGTATCCAATACCTCACCAAAAGCCCTCCACTACCCCCAGTGGAGAAAAAGAACTTTCTCAAAGAGCTTCAGCTTTTTCCTGACAATTCCAGTGCCTTAGGTAAACCAGCTGTATTTGGAATGTTTGTTGTGGAGAGAATTGATAATTTAGAATTATAAAGAAGACCATTCTGAAGTGACTAATAAGATACATTGCGTTGTCCCAACCACCGAGAGAAATTCTGTTATTAAATCTATTTTGAATATGGAGAATCTAACAATGAGGAAGGAAACCATCTTAGTCGTTTGTGAAAACTGGTAATCTGGAAGCCTGGAGACACAATTCTTTGAGGGCCAACTGAGTCCTACTATGTAACCAATTTTCCTTCTGGCTGTGATTTAACCATTTGTCTCCTTTCTAGTGGTACACCTGCCCCAGAAGGTGCCACCTTTCACTGCATTAATTTTATAACAATTATTTGTGATACTATTGGATCTTCATTCTTTCCTTAATTTTTCTGTTGGTTTCCCTGTTGCTTGCACTTACTTTAGAAGCCAGTCCACTTCCATATACTTGGGAAAACAGAAACTTTCCAGAAAGGGTCAAAGAAAGATGCTGTTCCTGGTCTCAAGGAGTTTGCCTTCTATTTAAGGTGGGAGACTAGACCTGCCTAGACTTCCCAAATGTGTATTCTTCTTCCTGAGCCTCCTCGGTGGCCTTGCATCCTGTTTTCCCTAAGCACATGGCCACTGGTCCACTGCTTCAACCACCTCAGGGCACTCTAAGTTCCGTATGCTCTGTGTGCTGAGCAAGGGCTTCCAAGGGTCTGACTCCATGAAACACAGGCAGCACAGGCGTCCTCTCTTCTTATTCAGTTGTGTGAGTTCAACTTCTTCCCTTCTTCACCCCTCCCTGCCTCCTCCCTGTCCCGCTGTCCTCCAAAGGGAGAATTTTACTAGACCAATACAGCAATCAATATAAGTTGCTTTGGGGCCTTTTGCCATCAGCGTTAGATACTTGGCCCATCCTCTGAAGCCTGTCTCCTGAGCTTCCCACCCCTAGTTTGGGGACTGTTTTTATTGTATTGTCTACTTGTAGGAGTAGTTAATTACTTAATCACAATATTTTAGCATATTTTTATATTCATCTGTTTTTGCCTTTCTCAGCCTTCATTCATTCATTCATCAAACATTACTACGTTTCTACTTTGTGTAAGGTCATGTCCTACAAGCTAGGGGACAGTGGTTCTTAACCTTGATTTATCAGTATAGTCATCTGAGAATTTTAAAAACACGCAGATGCCATGGCCCCATCCCCAGAGACTCTGAATCAATTAGTCTGGGGCAGAGCCTGAGCATCCGTGAATTTATAAAAGCTCCCTGGGTGATTCTAAAGTGCAGCTAGGATTGAGAACCATGAGAAGACAAAGGCATAAGTAACTTGGACTAAAATTAAAAGGCAAGGATGCCCTAAACACATCAGAGAGAGGACCCCACGGAGAGCATCCCAGCAGGCCCATGTCCTCAGCCTGCAAAGCACTGCCAGCCCCTGCATCTCTGCTCAGCCCCACTCACCACAAATTTAGCCACAGCTCAGGCGAGAGATGTGGCACATCTGACTCAAACTGAGCAAAGAGAAAATGTCAACATCACTAGCTTTTCCTCGGCTGAACAATACCAATACCACCTTTCTCCGGTGAAACGTGCACCACGGTATGGGAAGTACTGTGTGACTGCGGCCCACTCAAGCTCAGGGATCCAGTAACCTTTTGGCAGAGAGGATGTCAAGGCAGGTCTGAATACCTCTGAAATTTGTATGGCGAGGTGAGGGTAACAGCTTGTACTTCAAGGGAGGTCAGAGTAATTCTATAGGAGTAACAGGCAGTTTGTTGGTATTTTTAAAGAAGTAGGAAGGAAAGAAGTTTAGGACATCCCTGCAGTCTCAGGGCCTTTCTGCTTCTATGATATGATAAAGAGTTAAACAAGAGAATCCTGCAGGTCTGAGCCCTTCACATTCCCCCAGGCACTAAGAAATCCTTCCTGGCCTCTCTTCTGTTCTGTCTGACTGAGACCTGGCCCCTCCATCGGGCTAAAGGAAAGGATCGCTGCCCATGCGGGCAAACTGCTAAGAACAGAAACTATATATTGGCTGGTGCTCCAGGGTATGCTTTGTGATGCGGAGTTAAGATTCATTTCTTTTCTTTCTCTGCAGAAACCCCCCTTCTCTTGGTGGCACAGTGAGAAAGTAGTGTCCTACACGTGGAGAACGCCCGGGGCAAGGAGATGTCCGCGACAGCGCCATTGCCCCGTTCCTCCGGCAGGGGGCTCCCGTGCCCAGGGCGCCGCTGGGAGCCGCGCAGGCTCTTATGCAACGATGAGGGCGCAGGCTCCGGGGCCCGGGTGCTGACGCAGGCCTGAGTCGGGAAAAGGCGGGCACATCTGGGGTCCAAGTGGCCCATTTCCCCAGAGGGGAGGACAGGCTCTCAGGAATCGTCATCCTTCCCATGAAACCCTGGAAACTGCTTAGTTGTTTTTCTGGTTGACTTGCTGCCACGTACAAGCTGGCAGCTGCCTTGTGAACGGGTGACGTGCTCCCCCGTTTGTTTTCCAAAAAGGACTGCCCTGATTTTTGTTTTAAGACTAAATAATAATAGTTATTATAGGCACCCTTTCCTGAACTGCCCCTGTATGCCTTCGCGGTGCTAGGGCGTGATGTGCGTGGTGTACGTTTCCCTGCTGTGCGTTTTTCATCCTCTCATCTCGCAGCAAGGGGTCCTAGCAGTGCCTTCCCAGGTCCTCCCCGCTGGGTTAAATACAGCTTGTTTCATAAAGCCAGAGAGGGAGGAAGGCAAGGGAAGGACGCAAGAGGAGAAGACATCCATCCCTTCCCAAATGTATTTGCCCTATCAGTGAGAGAGCTAGTGTTTAGAAAATGAACAGGAAACTGAATATTTTTTGATTTTCTTAAATCAGTTTCATCTTGCTGCTAGCTTGTTTCAGGCTTTTGTTTGTTTCGTTTTGTTTTAAATTTCCCTCAACTATATCAGTGATCTCTTTGGATACTATATTCTAGAGAAGGTGTCTGCTTAAAAGGGAGAGAAAAGGTGTTATGGAGGTTCTCTCTGGTAGGAAATAGGGCTGCTTTTTTTTATCCCTTTCCTCTCTTAATTATGTTATAAGGAAAATCATGAAATTATCTTAAAAAGAAATGTAAGAGGTCAAAACCACGCTTGCTTCACTGTGAACCGGATGACATTAGCTCAGTGTTCCTGTTTGTTTTCCAAAACGAACTGCCCTATTAACTTTTAAAAATTTGGAAAATGTAGATCCAGGAAAAAAGAGCATAATGTACACTTATAATCCCTTAAACTAGAGATAATTGTTACTTAATTTAGTATATCAACTGATGGTCCTGTTTTCCAACATTTTATATGCTATGCTTGAAAGTTACAATATTATACATACTGGTTAAAATCTATTGCATTATTCACAACATTCTAGTAATTTTTAGTTCTTGCATAGTATTCTTTATGATATGTCATATAAATGTAGCATAATATATTCAGTTAATTCAGTAAGGATAGACATTAAAGCGATTTTCATTATTTTTACTATTTTACTATATTGTAAACATCACCGGTATAATTTTTGCATACATTTGTACTTCTTTAGGAAAAAATCCTTAGAAGAGAAATTGAAGATCAATGACTATTTTAAGCTACTCGGTGTGTATTTGCAAATGCTCTTTCAGAAGCACTGTGTCAGAGTATATTTTCACAACAGTTAGGAGACAATAAAATTAGGATTCCTTTCGATGATGTGCTTTGTCAATCTTTTAGCTCACAAATAGTATTTTATTGTTATTCTAATTTGCATTTCTGTGTCTTTTTCTCTTGAATTTCTCAGACTTCCTTTAAGGATCTTTCCTAGGGCCTTAGATTATGAGGTAAGCAACAAAAGATAAGAGTGAATAGCAGCTAAAGAAAGAAGGGAAATGTAGTGGTAGACTATGACATTTAAGATATTTAAGACTTGATCAAACAATATCCCTTGCATAGACCGATGATTTTATAGGCACTCTGGACCTGCAATGGACTAAATATTTGTGTTTTCTCAAAATTCATGTGTTCAAACCTAATCTCCCATGCGATGGTATCAGGAGGTGGGATTTGGGGGAGGTAATTAGGTCATGAGGGTCAAGCCTCCATGAATGGGATTAGTGTCCTTATAAATGAGGCCCCGAGAGCTCCCTTGCCAGCTACCACATGAGGACTCAGCAAGAAGACAGCCATCCATGAACCAGGGAGCAGGCCCTTCACCAGACAGTGATTCTTCCAGCACCTTTATTTCAAAATTTCCAGCGTCTAGATCTGTGAAAAATAAATTTCTGTTGTTTATAAGCTACCCGGTTAATGTCTCTATTGACCAATTTCAGCTGCTTAATCACAGGCATCCTCATCATTTCATCCAGTTAGTTGCAGTAGACATCCGCTGTAATTGATTGACAAAGTTTCATGAAGCTGTAGTGGATAATACCAGCGCTGGACCACAGAAAGGCAAACTTTGAGATGATTTCTCTTCTGATGCTCATTTAATTCATGTGGAACCCATCTATCCAGCTTCTTTACCTTGCCCATGTATTTCAAATGGTCCAATATTGTTAGAAGAGTAACGTCAAACCTTGCTACTAATTCACATGTAGGTTGAGATGGATTGCTTCCACTACAGCTTTCAGCTCATCATTATCTACATTGGTCTCAGGTCTCCCATGTGGCTCATTTTCAAGATGAAAACCACCAGAATGAAACTTCTCAAACCATTGACGTACTGTGTGTTCATTAGCCACATCCTTCCCAAACACTTCATTGATGTTTCAAGTTGTCTGTGCTGCATTAGTTCCATGACAGAACTCATAATCGAAAATATTAATAACATAAATTTTTTACTTATCCATGGTTTCACAAAAATTGCTCTAAAAAATGTGAAAGATAATCACAAGCCAAAATGTGCATTTGAAAGATTGAAGATGTACCTTCACAATAAAAATAAAACAAGAAGTGTCAAAGTAAAATGTCAGAGATATCAACTGTCAAATTTAGTACTTAAGAAAATCGGACATTTCATACTTAATAACCATATACTTATGTATGTATGTGTGTGTGTATATATATGTATATTTGTCGTTATTATAGCAGCCCAAACAGATTTACACCCAAGAAAATTAGAGAGGGACTGTTCATGGGGATCCAGGTTGGCATTATTCTTATATTTGGTTACTCAGCTATGATAACTAAAAAACCTATCATGCTCAGAAAGTCTAAACACAAGAATTCCGGTGATGTTTGCTCCCAAGGTAGCCTTAGATGAGGCAAAATCATAGCGAGCAGGAATAGGTGACTTTTGAGAAGCCTTTCTTCACCTTATGACTCAAACCCAGGGAGTGGGTTGTACGTACAGATGTGCACATGTCATCTTGTGGTGTGCATATGTGCATGTCCTTGGGGATATCATTGTCCTTATTTTAATTGAATGTGAAAGCAGCAGGAAAGAGAGACAATTAGGAGATAGCTACGCTTTAGTGGAGCAAGTCAATTTACTGAAAAACAATTTACCAAATGCCCAATATGCAAAATTTTAAGGATGTTTAGGAAGTTTTAGTTTCATCCTCACCCTGTGCTTTCCCCTGTTCCTGTCTCTGAGGTTATCTTGTTGCAGAGGCAGAGTCAAGTTCAGAAGCAGGGGCAGGAACTAAACTAAAACTTATAAACAAAAATCCTCGATGAGTCAGGAAATTGGTCATTCATCAAGTTAATTTAGTAAATTAACTTGATAAATTAACAGAAATTAACAGAAAACGTCTCCTTTTCCTTTTTCAGTCTTTCCCCACCCAACATCGTACTTCACCTAGACCTTGAGATTGTGCCATTCACAAGTATAACCTCAACATTCACCACTTGCCATGGGAGGTAAAGATTTAATCATTGGCTGGCTAAATGTTTATGTGGAATCTTAGAGGACCTGTAATAATATTTAATGATACATTCAAAATCTACAAGGTGACAGTGATTTGGAAATAATTTCTCTTACCTACTGCAACCTGCCCTCTGGCTCCATCCATGGTCATAGGGCTGTAGTTGTTGGACAAAGAGCACCCTCATTTCTTGCCATGCATTCCCTTTGTCCATAGCCCCTTTATACCATTCTGATCAACACCCACTGATCAACAATAAATAACAATCACTACTTCCTCCTCTTGCTTCTGCCCCTGGAGTGAGTTGCCAGAAGTCTGATCCACTGCTGGACAAAGGCTTTTGATGGTTTAGAGATTGTCAAGGAAGGTAGAGCCCTCAGAGTGATCTGGTTTCAGCAGGAGAGACGAAGTGATAAGCAGACATTTTATAGTGAGATTAGCTTCCTGCCTGTTTCTCTTACATTCTCCTAAAATAAAAGTACATCTCCTTCTCAGCTTGACTTCACTTTAAAAGCCCTCTTCTACCATCATAGCCTTGGTAGACACTAGACTCTACCAAGGGAGGATTAAAGGTGGTGAGAATGGTAAGAAAAGTGAACCTAAGATAAAAATTGCCCTGTCACACACTGGGGCATAGCAAATATTTGTTAACCTCATACTATTTGCAGTGCATCATCATGGTCTCTGTATAGGAAATGCCAAGTTCAATATACTAAAGTGAGAAGGGATAAAAACATATTTACAAAAACTTTAACACAGGGTGTTATGTGTTAAATGGTAAAGTACCAGAATGCTCATAAAATTGACCAGGACAATAAAGATGTTAACAGAGGTGACATGGAAGGGAAAATTGTGCATTGGGTGCTGAAATGATTAAGGAAGATGGAAGAGTGAGCTGAAGACAGTGTGCATGAATGCATGGCCTGGAATGTAAAAGATGAGATGTGTTGAGTAATGGATGTGGTACACTTTCATCTATCATGTTGGAAATCCAGCAAAATCCGAGATGAGATGCCTATTTAAAGTCAATCCTATACATTTCTAGAGATGGAAATGATTTCTCTGCAGGAACAAAGCAGATTTGCTCTGGACCAATCATGAAAGCATATTTTAATATTCATATGTAGTCTTTCATACAGTAGAATGCTATGATGCTATGTACATGTATGTATATACATACACACACTATACATACGTATACATAGTGTGGATTGAGGCAGATAATAACATAATTAATAAATAAATATCAAACTATTCGTGCTTTTTCTGTTTGATCTTCATTTTGCCAACAGAAGGAACAATTTCACACTTTACAAAAGGCAGCGTCACCTCTGATCTATGAACCATTTTATTTCAAACACATCTTACTGTTACAATTTTGCCTACTGCTTGGTTGGGAAAAGGCCTTTCCATATTTCACTCACTGCAGAACAATCCAATTTTCTTGTAATACGCATCTGGTGTTTATATCCATCTTTTGAAATGTGGGCGCTATTAGAATTAGATCAGAAATATTCCACGTAGAATAGAGCAGAGATTCATGTCACTGACAACTAGAGATGAGAGAAAGAAAAGATAATAATATCATGGGGATGGAATGGACTCCCTGATAGATCTTTGGAAGGTGAGCACCATACCCTTCCTAATCACTCACTGCAAGACTAACTCTGAAGTCTTGCAGGATGTCCCCTTTAGCGTGAGGCCACAAGGCCCCCGACCCACTCTGATATAGACCATGTGGTTAGTTTCTCTTTGGATTCACCAGAATAGCAGGATTGGTTACACTGTGTCACTTCAGAATGCCTACCTCAACCCTCATCCTATTTACTTGACGACACACAAATTCTTTTTTTTTTTTTTTTTTTTTTTTTGAGGAATAAGTTTTTATATTTCAGTTAGAAATAAAGCTTAAAGAAAAACCAATGGGAGGCTAGGTGCAGTGGCTCACACCTGTAATCCTGGCACTTTGGGAGGCTGAGGCAGAAGGATCGCTTGAGGTCAAGAGTTCAAGACCAGCCTGGGCAATAGTAAATAGCAACATCCAGTCTCCTTAAAAAAAAAAAAAAAAAATATATATATATATATATATACACACACACACACACACATATATGGGAATGGTGACATGTCACCTTAAGTTCAAAAATAGCTCTGCAAAGTGAGCATTAGAGCCTTGTCTAGGATCTGAGGAGCTGGTTTCCACGCAGGAAGAATAGCTTGAGGGCAGGGTGTCATGGGTAGCTCACAGGAGAGGGAGAAGAGAGGCTGGAGGTACCAAGCCCATCTGGGCACTAGCCTCTTGGACAAGGGCCTAGCCTCCTTTACTATCTAAGCACCTCATGCTTTCTAGAAATTCAATATATGAAGCCCAACTTACTAAAACTAATTATTGAGTATTAACAATCTGAGTCTTTATGTTTTTAGTTGGTGAAGGACTATATAGGTTTGTATTTGAAAATCAAATGTTTTTCTTTTGTCTCAGGTATGAACGCTGCTGTTGACACCAGCCAGCCCTCCAACAAGAGCTCTGAGTTACATGCCTAAATAAGAAGGATCGTCTCGTTACAGAATTATGGCATCACTGAGTCAGAAGGAAGCTTCAAGGTCACTGAGCCCAGCCTCAGAGCTGATACAGGAATTCTCTTTACAGCATCCTTTTCAGGTGGCCCTCAAGCCTCCATGTGTACCCATACCTGGGTTGCCTAAACCCTAGAGAAAAAGCCCCTGTGCTGCTCACTAGCCTCAACTGTAGGAAATTGTTTTGTTATTTTTAGTTGAAATCTACCTTTGTATAACTTTGGTTCCCGACCGGGCACCCACAAAGCACTGAGCTCCCTTTGATTTCCATGCCCTTGGACTGAAAGTCAGCCGCGAAATGGAAAGAGCACAGGAGTGAGTTGCTAGAGGCCCAGACTTGCTCCTTCGCTCCGCTGCAAAGAGTGACCCGCGCTTCGATTCAGCTAGCCTTTTCCGAAGGGTTTCATTTTTTCTGTTCTTGTGAGTTTCTGTTCTTGTGAGTTTCAGTTGTTTTTTTTAAAGATCTGCATTTGTACATTTCAAGCAGAATTTTTTTTTAGGAAACTACAATATTTTACTTTTAAATTGAGAGATACAGTTTAATTTTAACTTTTTATTATGGGAAATTTCAAACATACAAGAGTAGATATAATACAATAACTAATGCCCCTGTCCTTGTCACCCAGCTGTAAACATATCAAATTGGGGTCAGTCTTATTCCATCTTTATCTTCCTCCCTGGATGTTTTTGAGGCAAATCCTAGATCCTGCATAATGCTAACCATAGCAATGCACTGTTTCTCTAAAATATTTAGACTTTGACTTTTTAAAAACCACAATGCCATTATTATTCCCCCCAAATTAAAAATAATTCCTAAATATTTTAAACTATACGGTGTTCACATTTCTTCAACACACACACACACACACACACACACACACACACACACACACTCTGTCTCTATTTCTTTCTCTCAGTTTGCTTGTCTGAATCAGGGTGCAAGTGAGGGCCTACCATTTCGATTGGTGAATATATTACTTAAGTTGCTTTTAATCTACAGGTATCCCTGTCCATCTCATTTTTAGTTTTTCCTTTTAATTTTACGTGTTAAAGAAACTAGGTTATTTGTCCTAAAGAGATTCCTAGAGTCTGATTTTTCCTGTGTACCACCAAGGTATTGTGGAATGTTTTCCTTTATCACCTGGTAGAAGAGAAGCTGGTAGTTATATCTAGAGGCTTAAACAGATTGTGGGTCAGAGTCGACTCAGGACTACTTCTAGGAGGTGTTGTGTACTTCCATCAGGGGCACACGGCACCTACAGGCCTCTCTCCTTGTGGTGTTTGTAGCTATCATAGCGGGATTTTTGTCTAAATCCATTAATTCAGTAGATGTGCAAAATGATATATGAATTGTATCATTGCTTTCAATTTTTAGCTGGGATATCTCTCTAAAGAGACACTTCCCCTATTCAGTTATTTGTTTACCGTGAAATTTAGTTTATATAGAAAAGGCAGATAAATGCTTAATTCTTTACCTTCATTTACCAGTTCTCAAAATAACAAGTTCGTTTCCTAATATTTTCACCAATAAGGGTGATCACTAACAATTTTTTAAAATATTACCATTAACTCATGAATATAAACATATTTGGTGCAATTGTTTTCTTTGGTGGTGCTTAATTTTGACCCATGTTCCACTAGTGGTGGTCTATTTCTATTTGAGTCGCCTCTTCAGTTCTTTTGACATAACCCAAAATAACATAATATTTAAAATGTTTTTTATTTTTCTCAAGTTAAAGAAGTCCAGAGGTAGACGGTTCAGAGTTGGAACCAGGGAGCTCCCAAGAATCCAGATTTCCATCTTTATCCTTCACTATCCTCAGCAGTTAACTTCCCTCCTTTATACTGTGGCCTGATCTCCTTCAGACTGTCCCTTGTGGCTGCATTACAAACGACAAGTAGTCAAAAGAGTAAAGAGACACAGGTACCATTCTTCTTGCCAAGTGATCTCTGTCAACCCAGAAGTCACATCAACACCTGCTGTTACATTTCATTGACCAGAATAGTCACATGGCCATATCAAGCTGTACGGGACACTGGAAAAGGTATACTTTTCACTGGCTGCATTGCCCTCCCCACTCAAGTGCAGACAGAGTTCTGTTACTAAGGAAGAAAAGGCTAGCTAATGGGGTAGGCAGCTAGGTGTTTCTGCTATAATAGTTTTGCATCTTTTGACACCTCTCTCATTCTCCACGTTTCATCACACATTACCACAGTGATGCTGGCATCACATCACAACTTCTTATACGAACCTGGGATAAAAGTTCTCTGAACTATAGAATCAATGAAAGAAACCTGGTGACCCTAGCAGCATAGCAGGTGCTGGAGTTACAAAGATGAATGAAACGGGGCCACACTTCAGTCTTTTTTGGAAAATACTACCCCCGCTACCCTTCATGGGTATGTAAAAATTGATTCTTCTTTATGTGCTGATGCTTCCCTTTTTTGGTCAAAATCTTCCTAAAAATAGATAATGAGCCTTCTCTTGCTGCACTAGTTTCTCAAACTCTCCTCTTATGAAGATCTTCCAAGATTGTACAATTAGAATGTTTTGAGAATTTCATTCCTTTTGAACTGCCTTTCCTTTTAAATCCTCTAGTCATGAAATTGTGCTTATTTTTCCTCTGATAACTTAAAAATCTGTATATTGTGCTATTATCTGTACTTTCATCCCAGTTTATCATGAATTCCAAGATGCTGTCGTTACTTTCTCCTGGTTCGTTACCACTTCACCTTACCTCACATTTCTTCCCAGTGGCTCAGACTTAAGTTCACAATGATAATTTTATTTTTCTTTTTTCTACCTTCTGGAAGGTGAGCCTAATGACAAAGTGAGTCAATAATTACTCAGAAGACCTGCATTGACCAGAAAGAATCTTTCTGCCAATATTCAGATGATCAAACTTTAAACCTCAGCATGAACCATGATTCGGTTACACTGTGTACACACACAACACACGGGAAAACCACCACAGTGTGCATAAGGGCGAGAAATCAGAACATGAGATCATTATGTGATAATGTATTAAAAATAGATGGTATAATGAACCAAAAATATGAGCTTGGAAAAACTCCCAGGTACTTTTCATAAAATAATTTCCATGACCTGCTCTGCCTATGAAGAAGGGAAGACATTATCCCATGTTTATTTGGGAGTGGAGTGGTTGGCTCAGGTCCAAGGCCCAACAAAGTGACTCTGTGCTTGACTTTATATTTCTTCAGACAAAGTCCTCCCCCAATTACAATGTATATGGCTGTGAAAGGGAGCCTGAGAGCCAGCTATGAGCTCCCATGTCCCTGAACTCTTCCCAGAAAATGTGCAGGGAGCCTCTCTGCCAGCTACAGAAGTTAGGCTCCCGGGAAGAGGGGATAGGCTTCTGGTTTTTACTTAAGTGGTGTGGTATGAGTGCACAGAGCCAACCTTACAGGAACTGATGATGTATCTCTTGGCTACACCCTCCAGTGATATAGCCCTGAGACTGACCAGAAGACAAGGCTGACTCTCAGAGGTCCAAGATTACCACAAGGCATAGTCAGTGGGGCTGAGGTCACACAATTACAAAAGGGTAACCTGGGACTTGCCTCTCACTCCAAATCCTGTACTCTACAGCATAGCAGGGTTTAGTACCTATTTGGCTTGTAATGGTCACCAAGTCTTCTAAGGAGTCATAGCATATGTTGCTAAATCTTCTGAATAAGAATTTATGTGTTAAACTAAATGATATAGGACAGGTCATGGAAAGCATAAAAGAAGTGAGGCTGGAGATTCGTAGTATTCCAGTCTGGGCATCAGAAACACGAAACAGTTTGCAGCACACCCAGGAGGGAGGATCACCTGGGCGTTTGTGTTAAGTTGTATTGCTGACGTGTGCTGGAAACCCTGCCAACAGCCCTCAGCATGAAACGGACAGTTGAAGTCAAATGGATCCGTTCAATGGGAAACTCAAAACCTTAGCTGGTTTGCAGGGTGTTTTTGTCTGGCCACATGCATTATAAATTCCATGAAATGTTTATTTCCATGAGTGGGATTTCATTTACTTCCACACATTCATTTAACCCATTGGGTCATTCTAAGTTATGGGCAAATATGGTCACCAAAAAAGTAATTATTTAAGGAAGAACAGAGCACACCTGTCAAGAGCCTCTTCAATTATCTGACTTTAGCAGCACCTCTAGGACGTGCTGAACAGAAGCTCAGTACGGGAGTGGAGAAAACCAACATGTTCATCTGTTTCTAAGTCGCAATGGCTGCTCTGCGCACTGCTATGAACTTCTGGCATTGGAAAAGCCAATTAGCAAATTAGCAGGTGGGGTCAGAGTAGCTGCACATTCTCTGGGCCCATAAACTAGCCAAGGAAGAGTCCACAACCTGTAAATCATCTCCATGGGGCCTAAACCATGGAGTATAAAATCAAATACAAGTTTAGATATAGCATATTTGCCAACATATTTGGGCTTGTATTACATTTCCCCTGAGACCTTAATTACCTTGCATACATTTCTTCTTCCTACTAGTCAATATGCCAATACCTGTGGAAAAAGAGTTAGTTCCCTGCTAGAGGTTGCTCCCTGGAGGTTCCCAGAGTTTCCCCACTGTGCCCACGGCATTCCTCCCATACCTGTCCATCTCAGCAGAGCAACCACCCACACGTCTAAAGTCCATGTGCACTTTAAATATCAAATTAGAGACTCTCAGAAAAAGAAAATATCTACAGATTAGTTGTGCTAATGATATTCACGTGTAGCCAGCATGAGTCACTGTTTTCACATTGTGGTTTAAATAAGATTCTATCTCTTTCTATTGTATGCCTCCCCACCTCAATTAATTTTTGAGTTCCCACAATTTGTTTTTTAGAAAAATATGTAGCATAATTGTATTCAGATTCCCTCTTATTGACTTGCCCAAGAACACTATGGGATTACTCATTCGAAAGTGTTCATTCTGTAGCAAAAATGGCAGGCGGCAGGTTAGAGAAAGCAAAAAAAGAAAAAAAAAAAAAAGCAGAAAGTCTGGTCAACGCACTGGCAATGCTGACACCAAGCTCTACTGTGGGAGACTGGGTCAGCGTAATCTGAATCGCTCTCCCTCCCTAACACTAGAAGACTTTCGGTTGCACCGAAGTCGCCAGTGCAATTTACTCCATTCCTTCTCATGAGTTTTTCGTTTGTGGAGTTGGTATCCACTCTTGCCAACAGGTCTTTAAGCATCCTGACCCAAGCTATCCTAACTTCAAATACAAAGTTCAGTCCTTGTTCCCCTGCTTCCCTGAAGTCCCAGCGATTCTTATGCAAATGGACACACCATTTCTTTAGGGCTCTGGGAGGGAGGGTGGCCTTCAAATGGCAGAAGGTCCTGGTCTGTTCTAGTACCCCAAGACAGTAGGTATCTCTTCAACCTACGTGGGTGTAACCAAGAGGAGCTTCAGATCACCCTGTGCAGAATGAAGAATCCCTGCCCCAAGGAATCTCAGTGTGGAAGATGACGGCACACTCAGAAAGGAACTCAAATCTACACAACACCCAGTGACACCTGGCATTCTTTTGCTTGGCACAAATTTCTATAAGGGAAGGGTGGAAACATCTCTGGGTGATGTTTTTGCTCTAGCCCCTGTGATTGTTTTGTGACCTCTGAAAAATCATTTAATTTCCCTGTAGGAGTAGACTAGGAATTTTCTAACTTCTCTGTTTAACAGATCAGAAGTTTTTGAAGCTTTCCTTTAGCCTCAGGATCTTTTCCTTAACCCACAGTCTCTCACAAGTTTGAACTTTTACCATTATCTTCTCATGTGCTACTGAACCATAACATTATTTTCTCAAACCAAATTTTAATGTATAACACTGAATCCCCAATTTTTCTTAAGTAGAGAACTTAATCCAATCAATTCCATTTAAATCTAATAGAATTTGGTGATTTCTCTGTCACGTGGGGTTGAAAGTTCAGATGTATTCAACGCTACTTACATTTTTCTACATCCTCATCTGGAGAGGAACTTGGTAAAACTGAAGGGAGTGTCTCAGAGGGGAGGCGAACCCTTTATAATTTCACATTTATATCCCTTTCTGGAAAATGTTCCAGGATTTGTTTATAGAACCAAATTCACCTCTGCACACACAGGGCAAAGCTTAGCCCACCCTTTTCAGTTCCAGTCATGTCTTTTGCCACTTTGAATGCTTTTCCTAGAAGACTGATGGCCCAGGCCTTCAGTCCCCATCAGCAGTTGCCCATGAGTAAAGAGACCTGGGCCCCTCTGCTCACTGTCCACGTGACTTTGGCAACTCACCTGACCTCTCTGAGCCTTAATTCCCTCACTGGTAAAATAAAGAAGTTAGATGTTCTCAAAGCTTCTTCCACTTTTGCAATTCTATAACCAATGAATTCTGAACATTCACTCAGCGTCTTAGACTCTCCCCAGTCCTTTAGGGCCATCCTATGACTCCTCACAAACAAATATTAGACAACCATAGCCATTATCATTCCTATTAAATACAATTTACATGCAGTTCAAGTAGTCCAAGCACACTGGGCTTGCTGCCACTTAGTATAACTTGTTACAGCAATCTCTGGACATGAAGGTTTTGCTTTTCACTATGAAATCAACAACATGAGGTTTTATAGAGCCACAGAGTAAGAACCTGTATATGAGAAGGGAATTGCACTGGAAGTCAGCCAGGCAAGATTTGGATACTAGTTTCAGCTCTGAAATAGACTTTCTAAGTGCCCTTGGTTTAGTCACTTAAGTATTCTATTCCTCATTCTTACCACCTGTAAAAAGGACATGACAATATTTTTACTGCCTACCCCAGAGAATTGTTGGGAAGTACTGAATTCCAGACCAGCACTGCATTTGGTTAGTCACCTGCCACAAAGTGCCATGGCCAGAAGGTCTTTCCAGCTCCAGAAAACTGCTTATTCCTGTTAGGAAGGTCTGACGTCACAGAAGGCTTTAGAATCCTATCTTTATCCCAGCTTACTTTATAGTTTAATCCCTTGCCTACCGTAAGACCTATTGTCTAACACACACACATATATATAGCTTAGCACATATCTGTGATATGTCCATTTGACTTGATATATATAGACATATATTTTACCCAGCACATAGTAGAAAATGTAAATTAGTTATTTTATTATTATTAAAATTGTTTTTAGCATTCTCACCCTTTTGTTTACACCATTTGTTCCTCCTTGAGAACCCTTTTCTTCAATGCATAATTATTCAGCAAAATTCAAACATTTTTTGTGGAAAAAAAGTAAGTTTTCTGAGCCCCTGTGTTTACATTAAATCTTACAGTAGTTTGCACATCTACTTTTATTGTGGTTATTTTTGCATGTAATGTTTTTCTTACTACACATATGCTCCTGGAGATCACCATATTGTGTCTTATACATTTTCATACAGTCCCAAAGCAGCCAGCATATAACAGTTTACATATAGTATTCAATAAATACTCAATACATAATTGATAAAGACTTAATGAAAACAGACCCACGAGGCCAGAAATCATTTCTTGGCTGTGTAGCTTCCTTGATTTTGGCTTGCCATTCGGTTTAGGAAGGGAAGAGGGTATTTTCAGATTTGCCTAAAGTGGGCCTCATTATGTACCTGATGTCATTTAATCCATAGTCCTATCTGCCCCAAAATCCGTTCCATTTCTGAGCATGTCTGTTAGGCTGAAAGCAAAAGTCTTCGTAATAGAACTAGACATTTTAATAGCCCCTGTGGCAATAAAAGCACTTCATGAAGGTTATTTTTTTTCTGAATAAAGGCAGTGTATGCATATAACAGCTAGAAAACATGTAGTAATTAGAAACATATTATTCTGTTTTCCTGAAATCATAATACTGATAAATGACATTCATTGAAATTTTATTATATGCCATATCATAAGATGTGTTATCTTGGTTAAGCTTTGCCGTGACTATGTTGTAAGAATCATTATTATTTCCATTTTATAGATGAGGAACCTGTGTTTGAGAGATGGCAAGTTGATCAAGGTTACACAACTAGCAAGTGATAGAACAATTTGGCCATGACCAGAGCTCTCTAACTGGACAAAAGTATTTGAGGAATTTCAAGTCAAGACGGCTTCCCTGTTCTGGGATTCTTAGCCTTTGCTCTCCAAGACTTCTGAATATAGAAATGGACAGGAGTTTTCATGGTTGCTGTGCAACCTCTGCTCAGTTCATTTTGAATCTAGTTATCTCCCTCTCTCTCCCTCCTGCCCCTCGTGTATGTGTGTGTATGTCTGTGTGTGTGTGTGGGAGAGAGAGAGAGAGAGAGAGAGAGAAAGTAAACTTCCAGCAACTGTCATCAGTGGTCCCTGGTGGGGCTTTCCCCATGCTCGGGAAAAGCAGGTCCCTACAAGGTTTCACCAGGAATTATCTATGCGTGACTCAGGCTTAAGCAGCAGGAATGTCTGCTGTCAGGTTGCACTGCCCTGCCTGGTACTTGATGTTTTATTGTCTTTCATGACAACAAAACTATGTCACTTTCACCCACCAGGACAGGCTCCTGTCCAACAAGCGGAGCAAAGGGGCAGCAGCTGGTCAAGCCAGGTGCAGGAGAGCAGAGAGTGGAAAGGGGGCCACGTTACAGTGGGGTTGCCCTGGGGTGAGGTTTTGCAAGTAGTAGCCCCCTTGTTTCTGATCATGGTGCATTTTCTGCAAGGGAAATAAAGACTGGGAATTCTTGTCAATGAGAAGACCACATACGCAGCACAAGAAATGTAACCAGTTGTTGAACCTCCACCAAAAGTTGTCAGTGTGACTGAGCAACCCTTAAACCATCACAGCATGAAAACTGCTCCCATCTCATCCCAGGTTGAATGCAGCGTGTTGCTTCTCCAAGCAGCTCCAAGAAAGATCACTTGTATCACAACTGATTTTTTTTTACCATTACCTAACAGCTCCATCTATTACTGACCCACAGGAGATGCAGATTTCTACACATTTCATGCATTTTCTGGACATTGGTAGCACTGGGCATGTTCCGGTTTATGCCACTTTCCAGCAGTTGTTGATGTTGGTTTTTTTTTCCCCTCATTCCCATTCCTAGGTAAATACTCCTTTCTTCTGGTAACACAGACAAGGCATGCAATATTGACCTGAGCCTTCCCAAAATCCTGAAAGCCAATTACCTCATACTGTACCGTACAGGAAATTTTAGGATAGTCTTAGCAAAAGGAGTCAAGTGTTTTATAAGAAAAGAAACTATTAAAAGAGTATTCTCCAGATTCTTCTGCTATAATCCAGTCAGGTCATATATTATTGGCCTCATTACCCAGGCAGAGAGTGATAACTGTGGAAACCATGGAAACATATTATGGCCAAATGGATGTTGCTCCGAAACACCCATGACTCACGCTGTAGAACACTACTCGTGATCCATTAAGACGCCTCTTGGATTTTTTCAGGAGAGCCTTTCACGTGTGCATTCTAGGTACAAGTTCAACCACAGCTCACTGGAAAGTGAGTGAGATATCTGAAGCAAAAGGCACACAATTCACTTGGCTTTTCCCAGAATTAGCGGAAAAGTGTCACAAATTGTGCATCATCCTTGATCAATTTTGTTCAAATTAATCACTTGGGTTATAAAACATATTTAAATATTCCCAGACATTTAAGACAGCATGCACTCACTTGTACATGCTTTCTCATCTTTAAACCAAATTATTTGCCTCCATTTTTTTAAAACTTCAAATAGAATATGCATTGTCAGTGTAATTATGTCCATGAAAATACTAGATTTCAATACTCTATGTCTGATAAAAAATAAATAAATCATAGTTGGGCATTAAATTTGTTAAGTACCTAAAACTATGAATGCATAAGGCCACTCCCTCTCCAGGTAGTGTCAGGTTAGATCATGCATACCCCTTTTCTTTATACTCCTGAAGGTAAATCTATCTCTTAACTAATATATGAGATCAAAATGTAGTGTTAAATAAATACAAATTTTCATAACATAAACATTAATGATAGTTTTAAATTTTTTATCACAATTTTCATCAGAATAAATAATGCAAGGTTTCTACAATGTAAGTAATTAAGAGTAGGATTTTTCATAATTATCAAAATTTATCAAAAATTAGTATACATTTATTGGCTGTGTACAAGGCATTTCTCGTCCAGGTGCTGCCATCTCAGCGAAATGGAAAAGTTAGAATTGAGGAGTCTTGGCTAGGACATGAACCCCTTTGAATGTTTTGATTCTATTTTGTCATGTCATCTTCTAAGATGTACCAATCTTCTATGATTACAGCAAATCAATAGTAAAAGACTGGTTCTCCTGACAAGGTTATCCCTGATATGTGCCTGAAATTTGAATTGGTCACTTAAATAAATCATGCTTGTGTAAGCACAGTTGAAACAGAAGAATTTTGAGCTTTTTCATTTTTTGTATCTTAATAACATCTATCTTTTAAAAAATAGTTACAAAAGAACACATGTTCACTGCAGATAACTTAAAAAATGGAAAAATAAGAGAAGAAGCAGAAGTTCTCTCTGATCCAGCACTAATGCATAATCTTTTCCATTTCACTGTGTGCCCTTCTACTATTTTTGTTTGCTTGTTTATATACTGTTTTACAGAAATGGTCTCTATCGTACTCTCACAACTTGCATTTTATTACTTGGCTCTATATTGTGAATATTTTCTCTTATTAGTAGATAAGCATTTTCAGTAACACTTTAAATGACTAAATATAATGCTATAGTAGAAATCTAACAAAACTTTTAGAATTCCCACTTAGAGAACTTTTAGATTTCTTTAAATTGTCCCTTTTAAAGAGTATACTGAGAAGAACTTCATTTTATATTGAACTTTGTCCCCATCTTTAGTTATTTACTTAGTACAGAGACCTGAAACTGCTAGGTTGTATCGTATAGACATTATAAAGGCCTAGAAATCTATTTTCAGAATCTCCCTTAAAGGTTTATTTTAACTCATTTACTCTTTAGCTGTGTATGAAAGTGATCAACGTCCCACACTCTAGCCAACCCTGGGAATCCTGAATCTTTTTATGTCTACCCATTTGACACATGGAGAGAAAATTTCACTGTTTTAATTTGAATTTATTTCTTATTAATAATCTTTAATATTTTTCAAAAGGTTGATGGTATTTAAAAATCATCTGTATGAATCATTTGTTCATGGCTTTTACTTTTTAAAATATTCAGGTGTCTTATCTTTTCCCTATAGATTTGTAGGAGCTTTCCATTCATTTGACACTTACTGACACATTCTCCCCAGTTTGTCACTTGACCTTCAATTTGGTTAATCTTGTACTATTGAGGTTCAGAAATAGCTCCCCAAAACTCTTTTGTTTACCTTTATAACTTCTATCTTAGATTTTATTTCCTGGACCCAAGATATTTGTTCATATTTTCTGGTCGTTCTTTTACTATTTCTTTGACATTTAATTTTTAAAATCACTTTGAATTTATTTTTGTATATAGTAAAGGACAGTGCTTTCTAGAATATTTTGCATCATAGTGCATGTAGAAAATGTTTATTTTCATATCACTCTGGGGTAAACAGCCAAAGTGTACCAGCCACCACGGCATCATTTGCATCCCAGTCCCAGCATGCCATTGTGTTGTTGTATTTCTGGTACAAGGCAAGTAGACATGATCTTTCGGAAATTAATTAACCAACTGTCCAGGTTGTTGAATGATGTCATTCTTTCCTCCATTCATTTGAAATGTCACTTTAATCACATACTAAAAATTTCTATACATGGGCCTTTTTCTAGTGTTTCTACTATGTTTCATTGATCTGAATGTCTATCCTGACACTAACATCACATCTCTTCATGTTTTGCAGCTTTTTAATATGTTCAGATCTTTGGCAATGCAAGTTCCATCCTACAATTTTCTTTTAAAAATGGCGATTCTCATCTGTTTATCCTTTCATATGAACTTTAGCAAATTTCTCAAAAATTCAAATGTTTGAAGGGGATTGCATTAAATGTAAATATCATTTTGGAGAGTATTGACATTCATATGATATCGTGTTTTTTTATTTGGAAGACGTTTATTCAAATCATCCATGTGCCTCTCAATGAAGTTTAGTAGTTTTCTCCATATAGGTAGACACTTCTTTTAAGGTACTTCTTAGGGATTTTCTATATTTGTTACTATTTTTAGTGATACCTTTTTCCTATTGTATTTTCTAGATTAATATTATTGGTGCAAAGAAAAACAACAAATATTTTATTTTCAGACAGCCACCACATCATCAAATTTGGTCCATCTGCTTTGCCGTGTTTTGTATCTGTAGAGACACTTAGTGTGGAAGAAAATACATTCTCTTACTATCTTGGAAATATGCAGCATAAACCTAGAGAATAATTCCTAATTATTTGAGTGGCTCCTTATTTTTAAATAATATGTTTGCATAAAAGGCATTTAAAGTCAGAATACCAGAATATTCTCTTCATTTTGTCAAATTTATTTTACCCTTTAGGTATAAAAATGTGGCTAAGATGCATTTTTAAAAAACAAAAGTTATAAAGGCTGAAATATTCAGTATAGTTACTTTAGAATTTAAGGGCATTTCAATTTTTAATACATCTCTCTCCTTGTCAAATTTCCCCTATTTCCACATTCAATAGCAATTTTACCAATGGTGTTTGTGATGCCAATGGAGAGATATAATTTGAGTCAAATGGGTAACACTTGTAAGCGAATCTTTTCCTACAGTGGTATCAAAAGTTAAAAAAATCAAAGATTCTAATGAAACATTTCAAAACATGCAACCCAATCTTCAAATCAGAAAACAAATGACTCCAAGTTATTTCTTCTCCCCAAATCATATCTAAAGAAAGGCAGGGGATTGAGAAAGTTGTGAAGTGCCCTCACCATCTTGCAGGATGCTGAATGTTATCCAGATCTGCAGACAATTTGTTTTGGAGAAGGGGAGAGAAATCAGCAGATCTCTGACTTTTCTTGGGACTAGACTAAACAGATTTTTAAACCAGTTACACTCGGCTACTTCAGGTGCATGAAAGCTGCTCTTAGACTTTATTGAATTGCTGGTTAATACACAGGAACTAAATTAGGTCTATAATTTCAGATGCCCTTTTTAAATGACTCATCTTTCTGTCAATAAAACTGACAACAGAGACCAGCACAGTTACTTTGCCCAACTCTGCTCTGCTCTGTTGGGTCATGTGACACAGTCGAGTGTTGCCAGATATGGGCTGTCACTCTCTTCTGGAGTTTGCATGGAAATAAGATTAGAGAAATGTGGCCTGTGCAAACCCAGGGAGATTTGCAACAGACATGAGGAATGGCGTCAATCATTCCAGAAGATCTCCCATGGGGCATTTTCATTGATAATGCAGACTTTACTTGTGTGTTAAAAGATAAAGTCCCTTTTTCCGGTAAAAGATGTCTCCTTTGGCATGGATTTCCTTTACTGACCTCAGAAGCTTCTAAAAGATTCAGATAGCTTATCTCCCTTCCATTCCTGAGAATAGAGAAGAATCTCTAAGATGAAATAGGGAAGTTAGGGTTAACCGTGAATTAAAGTCACGTAAAGAGTTTGCAAAATGTGCTCATCACAAGGGAAAAATTCTAATAATCTTTGTATAATCTTTATCAAAGGAAAAAAATGGATAACCTTCACCTTTATTCTGACATTTTTTCTCATTGATGTCAATTTAGACATTCATTGGTTTATGTTCCAGATAGACCGTACTCATGAATATTTTGACATTTAAAGACAGATAACAAAGGGGTGATATATATGCTTGTTGAAGGAATCACATAAATGATATGTTGAATAAAAGCCACCTAGTGATAATCGACTTCACACACACACACACACACACACACACACACCCCTCCACTTTTATTATAGATGAGAAAAATGAAGAGGCTCAGAGAAAACTATTAATACAAGAGGCCAAATGTGAATATGTCAATTGTCATTAAGATAAAAATTATGAATACATTTTAAAATGCTGTTATAAATTTTAAATTTTAATTAATTTAATTACTGATTAAATTTAAATTAAGAATACTTTTAAAAACTGACACTGATTATTCAAGAAAAGAAATACAAGTAACTTTTAAACAGATAAGATGCTCATTGTCAAAGTAAGAAATATGAAAATTAAAACATTGAGATACCATTTTGCATGGATAAAATTGGCAATGGTTTAAAAAGTTAATATGCTAATTGATCAGGGTTTGGGAAAATGGGCATTCTTACCCATTGTTTCTGGGAATATAAATTGGTAGAAGGTTTATAGAGGACACTTTGGCCATATGCAGCAAAGTGACGAATGTACCCTACTATTCGACCTAGCAAGTTTCATTTTTAGGACTTGATTCTATTAATATATTAGATTATTAAGTATGAAATGTCTGATTTCCTTAAGTAATAAGTTTGACAGT
>NW_012150618.1:3946383-3978608 GCF_000956105.1 Propithecus coquereli | reverse complement strand
CTTGGCTAGGACATGAACCCCTTTGAATGTTTTGATTCTATTTTGTCATGTCATCTTCTAAGATGTACCAATCTTCTATGATTACAGCAAATCAATAGTAAAAGACTGGTTCTCCTGACAAGGTTATCCCTGATATGTGCCTGAAATTTGAATTGGTCACTTAAATAAATCATGCTTGTGTAAGCACAGTTGAAACAGAAGAATTTTGAGCTTTTTCATTTTTTGTATCTTAATAACATCTATCTTTTAAAAAATAGTTACAAAAGAACACATGTTCACTGCAGATAACTTAAAAAATGGAAAAATAAGAGAAGAAGCAGAAGTTCTCTCTGATCCAGCACTAATGCATAATCTTTTCCATTTCACTGTGTGCCCTTCTACTATTTTTGTTTGCTTGTTTATATACTGTTTTACAGAAATGGTCTCTATCGTACTCTCACAACTTGCATTTTATTACTTGGCTCTATATTGTGAATATTTTCTCTTATTAGTAGATAAGCATTTTCAGTAACACTTTAAATGACTAAATATAATGCTATAGTAGAAATCTAACAAAACTTTTAGAATTCCCACTTAGAGAACTTTTAGATTTCTTTAAATTGTCCCTTTTAAAGAGTATACTGAGAAGAACTTCATTTTATATTGAACTTTGTCCCCATCTTTAGTTATTTACTTAGTACAGAGACCTGAAACTGCTAGGTTGTATCGTATAGACATTATAAAGGCCTAGAAATCTATTTTCAGAATCTCCCTTAAAGGTTTATTTTAACTCATTTACTCTTTAGCTGTGTATGAAAGTGATCAACGTCCCACACTCTAGCCAACCCTGGGAATCCTGAATCTTTTTATGTCTACCCATTTGACACATGGAGAGAAAATTTCACTGTTTTAATTTGAATTTATTTCTTATTAATAATCTTTAATATTTTTCAAAAGGTTGATGGTATTTAAAAATCATCTGTATGAATCATTTGTTCATGGCTTTTACTTTTTAAAATATTCAGGTGTCTTATCTTTTCCCTATAGATTTGTAGGAGCTTTCCATTCATTTGACACTTACTGACACATTCTCCCCAGTTTGTCACTTGACCTTCAATTTGGTTAATCTTGTACTATTGAGGTTCAGAAATAGCTCCCCAAAACTCTTTTGTTTACCTTTATAACTTCTATCTTAGATTTTATTTCCTGGACCCAAGATATTTGTTCATATTTTCTGGTCGTTCTTTTACTATTTCTTTGACATTTAATTTTTAAAATCACTTTGAATTTATTTTTGTATATAGTAAAGGACAGTGCTTTCTAGAATATTTTGCATCATAGTGCATGTAGAAAATGTTTATTTTCATATCACTCTGGGGTAAACAGCCAAAGTGTACCAGCCACCACGGCATCATTTGCATCCCAGTCCCAGCATGCCATTGTGTTGTTGTATTTCTGGTACAAGGCAAGTAGACATGATCTTTCGGAAATTAATTAACCAACTGTCCAGGTTGTTGAATGATGTCATTCTTTCCTCCATTCATTTGAAATGTCACTTTAATCACATACTAAAAATTTCTATACATGGGCCTTTTTCTAGTGTTTCTACTATGTTTCATTGATCTGAATGTCTATCCTGACACTAACATCACATCTCTTCATGTTTTGCAGCTTTTTAATATGTTCAGATCTTTGGCAATGCAAGTTCCATCCTACAATTTTCTTTTAAAAATGGCGATTCTCATCTGTTTATCCTTTCATATGAACTTTAGCAAATTTCTCAAAAATTCAAATGTTTGAAGGGGATTGCATTAAATGTAAATATCATTTTGGAGAGTATTGACATTCATATGATATCGTGTTTTTTTATTTGGAAGACGTTTATTCAAATCATCCATGTGCCTCTCAATGAAGTTTAGTAGTTTTCTCCATATAGGTAGACACTTCTTTTAAGGTACTTCTTAGGGATTTTCTATATTTGTTACTATTTTTAGTGATACCTTTTTCCTATTGTATTTTCTAGATTAATATTATTGGTGCAAAGAAAAACAACAAATATTTTATTTTCAGACAGCCACCACATCATCAAATTTGGTCCATCTGCTTTGCCGTGTTTTGTATCTGTAGAGACACTTAGTGTGGAAGAAAATACATTCTCTTACTATCTTGGAAATATGCAGCATAAACCTAGAGAATAATTCCTAATTATTTGAGTGGCTCCTTATTTTTAAATAATATGTTTGCATAAAAGGCATTTAAAGTCAGAATACCAGAATATTCTCTTCATTTTGTCAAATTTATTTTACCCTTTAGGTATAAAAATGTGGCTAAGATGCATTTTTAAAAAACAAAAGTTATAAAGGCTGAAATATTCAGTATAGTTACTTTAGAATTTAAGGGCATTTCAATTTTTAATACATCTCTCTCCTTGTCAAATTTCCCCTATTTCCACATTCAATAGCAATTTTACCAATGGTGTTTGTGATGCCAATGGAGAGATATAATTTGAGTCAAATGGGTAACACTTGTAAGCGAATCTTTTCCTACAGTGGTATCAAAAGTTAAAAAAATCAAAGATTCTAATGAAACATTTCAAAACATGCAACCCAATCTTCAAATCAGAAAACAAATGACTCCAAGTTATTTCTTCTCCCCAAATCATATCTAAAGAAAGGCAGGGGATTGAGAAAGTTGTGAAGTGCCCTCACCATCTTGCAGGATGCTGAATGTTATCCAGATCTGCAGACAATTTGTTTTGGAGAAGGGGAGAGAAATCAGCAGATCTCTGACTTTTCTTGGGACTAGACTAAACAGATTTTTAAACCAGTTACACTCGGCTACTTCAGGTGCATGAAAGCTGCTCTTAGACTTTATTGAATTGCTGGTTAATACACAGGAACTAAATTAGGTCTATAATTTCAGATGCCCTTTTTAAATGACTCATCTTTCTGTCAATAAAACTGACAACAGAGACCAGCACAGTTACTTTGCCCAACTCTGCTCTGCTCTGTTGGGTCATGTGACACAGTCGAGTGTTGCCAGATATGGGCTGTCACTCTCTTCTGGAGTTTGCATGGAAATAAGATTAGAGAAATGTGGCCTGTGCAAACCCAGGGAGATTTGCAACAGACATGAGGAATGGCGTCAATCATTCCAGAAGATCTCCCATGGGGCATTTTCATTGATAATGCAGACTTTACTTGTGTGTTAAAAGATAAAGTCCCTTTTTCCGGTAAAAGATGTCTCCTTTGGCATGGATTTCCTTTACTGACCTCAGAAGCTTCTAAAAGATTCAGATAGCTTATCTCCCTTCCATTCCTGAGAATAGAGAAGAATCTCTAAGATGAAATAGGGAAGTTAGGGTTAACCGTGAATTAAAGTCACGTAAAGAGTTTGCAAAATGTGCTCATCACAAGGGAAAAATTCTAATAATCTTTGTATAATCTTTATCAAAGGAAAAAAATGGATAACCTTCACCTTTATTCTGACATTTTTTCTCATTGATGTCAATTTAGACATTCATTGGTTTATGTTCCAGATAGACCGTACTCATGAATATTTTGACATTTAAAGACAGATAACAAAGGGGTGATATATATGCTTGTTGAAGGAATCACATAAATGATATGTTGAATAAAAGCCACCTAGTGATAATCGACTTCACACACACACACACACACACACACACACACCCCTCCACTTTTATTATAGATGAGAAAAATGAAGAGGCTCAGAGAAAACTATTAATACAAGAGGCCAAATGTGAATATGTCAATTGTCATTAAGATAAAAATTATGAATACATTTTAAAATGCTGTTATAAATTTTAAATTTTAATTAATTTAATTACTGATTAAATTTAAATTAAGAATACTTTTAAAAACTGACACTGATTATTCAAGAAAAGAAATACAAGTAACTTTTAAACAGATAAGATGCTCATTGTCAAAGTAAGAAATATGAAAATTAAAACATTGAGATACCATTTTGCATGGATAAAATTGGCAATGGTTTAAAAAGTTAATATGCTAATTGATCAGGGTTTGGGAAAATGGGCATTCTTACCCATTGTTTCTGGGAATATAAATTGGTAGAAGGTTTATAGAGGACACTTTGGCCATATGCAGCAAAGTGACGAATGTACCCTACTATTCGACCTAGCAAGTTTCATTTTTAGGACTTGATTCTATTAATATATTAGATTATTAAGTATGAAATGTCTGATTTCCTTAAGTAATAAGTTTGACAGTTGAAAATTCTGACATTTCATTTTGACACTTGTTTTATTTTTATTGTGAAGGTACATCCTCAGTCTTTCCAATGCACATCGTGGGTTGTGCTTATCTTTACAATTTATTTAGAGCAATTTTTGTGAAACCATGAGTAAATCAAAATTCCATGTTATTTTTTAATATGAGTTCCTTCGTGGAACCAGTGCAGTGCAGATAGCTAGAAATATCAGCAAAGTGTTTGGGAAGGATGTGGCTAATGAACACACAGTATATCATTGGTTTGAGAAGTTCCATTTTGGTGATTTTAATCTTGAAAATGAGCCATGTGGGTGACCTGAGACCAAGGTGGATAATTATGAGCTGAAAGCTGTAGTGGAAGCAAATCCGTCTCAACCCATGTGTGAATTAGCAGCAAGGTTTGACGTTACTATTCCAACAACATTAGACCATTTGAAACAAATCGGCAAAGTAAAGAAGCTGGATAGATGGGTTCTGCATAAATTAAACAAGCATCATAAGAGAAATCATCTCAAAGCTTGCCTTTCTTTCCTGTCATGACATAAAGGTGAACCATTTCTACACCATATTGTTATGTGTGATGAAAAATGGATTCTTTTCAACAATCACAAGCATTCGGCACAATGGTTGAATAAAGAGTAAGTGCTGAAACACAGTCCAAAACTGAATGTGCATCAAAAAAAGCTAATGGTGTCTGTTTTGTGGTCCAGCAGCGGTATTATCCACCACAGCTTCATGAAACCTGGTCAATTGATTACAGTGGATGTCTACTGCAACCAACTGGATGACATGAGGAGGATACTTGCGATGAAGCAGCTGAGATTGGTCAACAGAGACAGGCCGATCCTCTTACAAGACAGCGCTCACCACATGTCACACAAACAATACTGCTCAAACTACAGAGGCTGGACTTGGAAATTCTCTGTCATCCACTGCATTCACCAGACCTTGCACTCCCAACTGACTGCCACTTTGTCTATGCTTTGAACCACTTCTCGCAAGGAAAAATATTCAATTCTCAACAATTGTGCGATTTCATCACCGCTCACCACTCGCTCTCCAGGCTACTTCGCTCCTGGCATAAACAAGCTACCATTAGGATGACAAAACTGTGTCGATAGTTTAGGCACATATTTTGATTAATTGTACTACTTCTTGTTGAGATATAATAAACTATGCTTTTGATTCAAAATTGGACATATCATATTTAATGACTTTAATACTCACACTCATGCAAAATGTATTTGATAAAAGATATTAACTGTAGTACTGCTGGTAATGCCAAAAAAAAATGGAAACTAAATAAATACCAGTAGATGGTTGTTAAATATATTTTTAACTTATAAATATGTATGAAATATACACAGCATTTGAGAATGGTAAGGCAAACAGATATGTAAAAGTCAATATGGTACAACTTTGATTATAAAACTACAATCCAGAATAATGTGTAACATGTAATTCCATTTGCACATTTATACTTATCAGTGCACAGACTAATCTAGAGGGATATGTAAGAAACCAACAAAAGTGATTAAGGTAGGGATAAAAATAGGAAAACATTTTGATTTATAACATATGTGGGTTTTATCCTGACATATATAAAGGGAAATTGATAGAATAATTCAAGAGAGGAAGGAAGGAAGGAGAAAGAAAATAACCTAGAAAAAAGAGGAAAAAACATAAAATAGTTCTCTGTATACAGTGACTTCAACATCATAAGTTAAGTGCTTACTATGTAAAAGGGACTAGGCCTTTATTGGTAATGATTTTCCCTCTTTTTATCAGACTTTAGAGCTTAAACACATTTTCCTAGAATTGGTGCCAAGAGATCTCTATTTCAAAACTTGGACCCATGTTGGCTCATTGTTAACTATGGGAAAGCCATTTTATCTTTTTAAACTTTTATATCTTACTCTTTGTACAATGACTATAAGACTTCTATCCCCTTTTCAAATCAAATGTGATGCTGAAAGATAAGCCACAGAATTGCAGTGCTTTTTCTTTAATAAACATGATTCATAATTTTAAAAATTGTTTCTTTAGTTGGGATTCTTAGAAAAAGAGTAGACTATTTTAATGTTAATCCTCTTAATCCAAAGAATTAATTTTATAAACCATTTCTTTTCTTGTATTTTCTTTGACTTAAGCTAACACACAGTATTTTAACAATACTTTATTTCACACAGTATTTTAAAAAGTACTTTTCTTCTCATTGGAGTTTTTGTGGATAGGCTTAAAAAGCAGAATTGATTTAGCTGTCAATGCAGTGGGTTATTTAACCTTTTGACCTTTGTTGATTGGATCCACGTAAGTACTGTGTGCCCGATAGCCACTCCCTGAGCTACCCTGGGCATCTATCTTCTTATGGATCCACTGTATTTTGCTTTCAGATTCCCACTAAGTCAGGTTCTTACTCACACTGTATTCATTCTGCTGAGGCTAGGAGCTGCTGTCAGCTCTGATTAGATTCTATTTCTCACTACAAGCATGTTGTGGAATGTGCTTCTATAATAAAATTTAGTCTGAAATAGACTGTGTGCGAAAGGTCAAATTATCATAGCCTTTGGCTTCCTCCTAGATTCTAAATTAATGTTCCAGTTTATGAATCTCCTCTTTTATATTAGTTTTCAGGGTGGCATAACTTCAGTGGAAAAAAGTTCTGATAATCCACCTGTCTGGCTCCATTGTCTCTTGGTAGCTTTACTTGGAATGAGTTGGACTCTGGGACTCTGGAATCCTTGCTGCTCTAAAATTAGGTCATTGTATTTCCTTGTCAGCACCTCCTCTGATAGTTCTCTCCTTTACTGTTTACGCTGTTTTCCTTCCCCTTGGTCCATATATAGGACTCTAGAGTCTGTCCTTAGCACACTTCTGTAACGCCAGCGCCACAGGGGAGGGGGCAACTCTTTGGAGTATTGACTTACAAGAGATAATCAAGACCCCAGTGAGTTCCCCAAGATTATACAAGTGAGTCTCAATTAATAGGCCTTTATTAAGTATCTATTAGGTAGCCTGAAATAGTATATTATGTAGTTGGGGAGATGAGACATAGACATGTAAATAAGTAACAAAGCAGTAAATAACGATGCTAAATAAATGGTACATAAATTAAAATGTCATGGGGGAACATAACCGGATAGCAGTCAACTCCCACTGAGATAAGCATGGAAGACTTCTTGGATAGTTTCATTGTGTTTTAGGGTAGGTGGGATTGAGGAAATTGAAGTGAGAGAAATGACATTACCAATGGCTGAAAAGGTATTAACTAAAGAATAAAAGCAGCAGCAAAGTACAAAAATGGGTTGGGGGTGCAGTGAGCACACACACTGGCTGGGATGGAGGCCCTTGGATATGCAGGTCATAGGGCTTGCTATACTTAGCATCTTTTTGCTGAAACTATCCAACCCACAGCCTTCTGCTAAGGAGAGAGGCCCCAGGCCAGCTTTGTGTGTATGTGTGTGTTGTGGGCAGGGATGACCCAAAAGCAACCCAACCAATTACAACTATGGTTATGGTACCCTGGCATTGACAGCCTCTGTCCAAAAGAGGTGGGATTACTTAGCTAAATTATTTATACCAGTTACCTTTGGAATTTTAAGACCAGCCATGTGATAGCAAAGGGAAGCAGACACAACATGACCACACAGAACACAGCCCCTCATCCACCCCTCTTATATCTTTAGTTTTGTCTTTGCATCCACCAGAGGCCAATAATCCCAGGGGTTCACATATAAGAAGAGTAGGTTAAAGGATACGGGGAAAGCCCTCACCATCTTTATTTCCAAGATTCCATGTGAGGACAGTGAGCACTGCATGTCACACAGATATTTTTCCCCAGCCTGGGTCCTTATAGACTTAAGTATAAAACTAACAGTCATTTTCACGATTAATATATGATATGACGGCATGAGTCCTATTTGTATCCTCTGCTGGTCTATACAAAAAATTTTTAAAAAATAGAATTTTTTTTCTTCCCAGGACACTAAGCAGTAGGGAGAGAAAACTATGGCATCTTATATGGAAAGTGGGAGCCCTGTGTACAGACAGCAGTTCCAGGTGGGCACAGCAGCCCTATTCATTTTCTCCGTGTAAAATGCACATGGTTATGCCACACACGTATTTGGATTGAGGGAGAACATTACAGGGGCCTCAATGTTTTCATTGCAAGGAAAGAGCAAGAGCCAGCAATACAGAGGCTATATCAATGAGACATTTTTAAACTCTCTTGTTACATGAAATTCCCTAAAACAAAACAACAACAAAGTAAACAACAGCAATACCTCAAGCGCACACCTCAGCAAGCTTACAGTCACCTCCCTGGCCCTGACCACCCTCCACCCGGTACTGGGAGGCCACAAGCAGGCACCTGGTGACCCAGCAGCTCAGACATGGAGAGAAAGCCTTTCCACAGCAAGTCCAGGTAGAAAGGGAAGAACTAGGGAGTAGATGCCAGTGTTCAGCTGTTTTCCAGATGGCGACTGAGGGGAACAAGAGCTTAAAAGCACCAGTTTTTAATGCTAATCTTGTTTTCAGCCTCACCTACCACACTTCAGGCTCACACAGCCACATATTTCTTTCCAGGCTCCCGGCAGGAGTCCTTTCTTTCTTTGGATCATTTTAGCCTTCCTTTGTTCCCACACACCTGACACCCAGGAAAGCCTCCTCCTGGGGCATGTGCTCTTAAAACATCCATTGTCTCTGTCTCAACAGCACACCCAAGGCCAGGTCTTTACTTCCCTGAATCTGCCCTGTCTTAAAAGCCTCCTTCCTCTCCTGGTTTCAGTTGTCTGCAGTATATTCAGAACACTTGAAAGGACTTCATCTTCCCGAGCAACATTTCGTCATGACATTTCCTTACAATCCTATAGTTAGTCTTTACCATTCGATCCAGCAATAGCACTATTAGGCATCTACCCAAAAGAGCACAAAACATTCTACGATAAAGACATCTGCACCCGAATGTTTATGGCAGCACAATTCACTATTGCAAGAATGTGGAAACAACCCAAGTGTCCGTCAATCCATGAGTGGATTATTAAAATTTGGTATATGTTTACAATGGAATATTACTCAATTATAAGAAATGACAGTGATCTAGCACCTCTTATACTTTCCTGGATTAAACTTAAGCCCATTATCCAAAGTGGGGCACCAAAAGAGCAGAAGAACAGGATCCACTTGTACTCGCCATCAAATTGGTACTAACTGATCAACACTAGGTTGATCACATGGCAAAAATACTCTCTAGGGATTAGGAGGATGGGGGTGCAAATCTACAACTAAAGGACACGGGGAGCACTAAAGGGAGGGAAGGGCATGCCTTTAACCTGCACTTGGGTGAGGCAAAGACATAAAGTGTAACTATAATGTTTGTACCCTCACAATACTCTGGAATAATAATAATAAAAAAAAAAATCTAAAACCGTGGGCTTTATTGACTTCCAGCTACTGGACTTTCCATCCTCCCACATTCATTTCAACCCTGACTGCCTTGTTTCCTATTAATTTACCATTCTGATGCAATCGGGCAGTTTTCTCTGTCATCTTTTCTCTTGTACCTTATTGTACATTTGAACACATGTGCCCTGATCCTTGCCCAACCATGTCTTTAAAAATCTTCAGCATGATGGCTTTCACTCAAGATCTGCTTATAATTAGATTTTCCAAGCAGTAAATCATTTTTCTTCTTCCTTCTCAATTCCTGAGAACTCCAGAGTTATAAATGTAGGATGATGAGTATAATGATGATAACTTGGATAAATAAGAATTAGCCGGGCACAGTGGCGTGTGCCTGTATTCCCAGCTACTCAGGAGGCTAAACTCAGGAGTTTGAGTCTAATCTGGGCAACACAGCAAGACACCATCTCTAAAAAAATAATATGAAAAATAGTTTACCTTTGGGCAGAAGTTTACAATTTGTATAGCAATTTTATACACACGCACACACACACGCACACACTATCTTATATTATTTTTATTATTTATTTAGAAGAAACTATGTCCTAAACTCTTCTCCACATTTTCCTATATTTCATATAGTGCTCTATACACATAGGGTAACAGAAACCTTGATGGATAAACTGAGTTTTCATTACATGGTTTTAGAAAATAACTTCCCCATGAGTTCTTCTGTTTTCTCGTCTTACAAGTTGGGATGATAAATAATTTGCCACTCGCTGCCTTCTACCAGCAGAGTTTGAGGATTAATGACAGAATTATGAAAGGGCTCGTTTTACAAGGTCACCAGGAGAAGGAGTGGAATTTCAGAGAACCATGGCCCACAGGGATGCCGGACAGAGCACATTCCTCCATCTCCTCCCTACTTCCGTTCCAGTGCTACAGATTTAAAGTAAGCACAGCAAAAGAAAAAATATTCCAGAACCCTGCAGTGTTATTTATCCTAAAAATCAAGATAGGCACTGGGCACTAGTTAGTTGACCAGCAGCTGTGACAGAAATAGCTTTCAATGGTATATTATTAACTGTGTTCAGGCCCTTGCGGCAACTGCCAAATAAATGTTCATCATTTCCATAGGCATTAAAACCTGTTACCTTGGGGGGAAAAAAGTTCTAAGGGGAAAAAAAAAATCATGGCTTTTTCATTACTAAATCAGCACTCTGAAATAGATGTTTGCTCTGTTTTCGTATTTATTGAGAAACAATAATATTCTGGGTGTTGTTTTCTTAAACTACTGATTTCATCCTCTTAATTTTACAAAATATTTAATAGGCCACATTGTGGGACACGCCTTTGGAGAACAGAACAAGCTTGAAGAGCTGCCAATTATCATCACTCCTGGCATTTCTACAGCACTCTGCCCTTTTTGTGCTTTACGCTTTTTCAGAAACTACTTTTTTTTAAATGGCAATGTAACTAGACCCAAGGTATAGTTAAACAGCCATAGTGAGTGCTTATCATGATTGGGGAAAAGTGAACAAACATAGTAGAGGAAAAAGAAAGAAAGAGGAAAAGGTAATTAATAGACAACAAGCATAGACATGGGGCCTGATGTGATGTTAGGTATTGGTCTCATAATTATTTGCACATTAAACATTTTATTTTGAAAAATTACAAAGAATAGTGCAATAAATATTCATATACTCTTCACCTGTATTCACTGAATGCTAAAATTTTCCTTCATTTGCTTTCTCTCCCTACACATATTAAAAAATGTAGATATAGATAGCACATTTTAATCTAAGCTGTAGGTATCATGATACTTCATCTATAAAAACTTCAGCATGTATCTCCCAGAAACAAGGATGCTTTTCCACAAAAATCTCTGTACCGTCTCATTATTGATGATGTTAGGTTTAATTACTTGGATAAGGCAATATCTGCCTAATTTCTCCATCATAAGAACATATTTTCCCTCATAATTCAAAAGTGATATGAGGGGTGCTACTTTGAGATCATCCCTTTCCTCAACAATATTTTACCTAATTATTTTACCATGCCTTGGTGACCCTGAATCAATTGTTACATTGGTAATGGCAAAAATATCATTCCCATTTTGCTGATGAGGAAACTCAGACTCCAAATTGCAGCTTCCCCATATGAACCAGCTGGCGTGTGGCTGAGCCAGGCTCCAAACCTAGTCGGGGCTTCGGAGTCACAGTCAGTTGTCATTTGGGGTCCTACCACCCCACTAAGATCATGATGAGATTGTCCCCAGTTCCTATACCACAACCCAGAGAAAACCTGTTGCCGTTCTTAAAATTCTCTAACTCCCTCCATGATTATGCTCTCATGGATATCCCTGGTTCCACCTTCCTGGCCCTGACGGATCCATGTTTCCTGTTCTGCACTACCCCAGACGCTGATCTCGGGCTCACGCTTTGATTTCCATACATAAAAGAGACTCCTAGCAGGTAGCAGACTTCACCAAACGCTTGTAGAGACATTAAAGGAAAGAAAAGCCTGACTTTGCTTCTTTACCAAAAATATAGAATTGAGCGTTAGCCATTTTCATTGTTAAGAGTCATTTGTCTTGCCTCATGTTCCCAGCCTCACTCATCCCCCTTCTCTGCATTCATCCTCTTATGAACACAAAGGTTTTTAGAAAATTTTCAATTCAACACCTCCCAACCCTTACACTAAACTCAACTGTGCTTCCCTATGCGTACACAGACTCAGTTAAAGCTTCAAAATTACACATGGTAAGGGTTTGATCAGGCCTTTAGTTTCCAATTCTTTCCTAGCCCTTCTGAGAAAGACAGGAGGAGGGAGAGGAATACAATTCTCATCACACTATATCCTAGATCAGTCCCAGGAAAATCAATCAATTTGCCTAAGGCCCTACAATAAGTTCAGAGCAAGGCTTATCTGCCTTTGAGTTTCCATGGGGGTAAAACATTAACTGGAATTGCTCATCAGGAGCGGTAAGAGGCTGACAATCTCAGTAGGGATGATATAAGTGTTGGATTTCAGATCTACAGTAATTAGTCTAGGGTAATTCATGGAGTTATTCTTTTTCATAGAAAAAGCGACCTTTGTGTTTATAAAGACAATAAGAGAAAGGGCAACTTCTAGATATATTTAAGAGTAAATATAGGTATTTGGGAACCAGTATCAAACTAAATGAATTATTGTCTGCCTTTGAAAGAATCAAGACAGGTTCTTGTAAGAAGAGAGAGACAACAAGTGTCCCTAATCAGACCAAAAACCTGATTTAACATAAAAGAATAGAAAGCTATTCTAGATGATAGGAAAATTTGCAATAGTTGCCTTAATTTCATAAATATTTTTTGAATGGCTTATAAGGTGACTTATTTTTCAAGCAGATTTTTTTTCTTTATTACAAAGATGATAATTCAGTGGAAAAAAGTCAGAACTTTAGGTAACATCTATGCATGCTTTAAAATTTATGTGCACATCTAAGAAAACATTTATAGGTGTTAAATATGAGAGATATTTTATTCAAGTGATATTGCACAACTGTTCCCTCAAACAGGAGCTGTTCCCCAAACAACCAACTTTCCCAAAGCAACCACTTCCTCCAGCTTTCCCTTTTGTGCTGTCCATGTTTGGGGCATCAGACTGGGACATCCAGTTCCTTTCACGCACAACCTTTTACCGCTTTGAAACTGAGAACAACAATGTTTATCTCGATATTCTGTTTTAGAATGAAAGAAAACATAGAAGATTTTTCAACAGGCTTCTCTGTCAGCTTGTCACAGGAGAATAAGCACAACTCCTAAAAAGGAACAAGGACCCTAGTTCTGTCTGCACAGCCCTGAAAGATGCCGCCCTGAGATGACTCCATCTTTGCTACCCTGCCACCTGTCCGTACCTATTGCCCACCTCTCCGTCCTGCTAGTTCTCATGTCTATTTTTTTCCAAACCACTGGCTGCTTCCTAGGTTTGAACGAGTTCAATGTCCTGTAAATGGGGTGGCGCCAAGGTTAATAAAAGTTTCTCCACTGCTGAGCCTCTCTGCTGACACCACCTCAAGAGAAACATCTCCAACAGAAACTGTTCATAAGAGGAAAAAGAAGAAGAGCCAGGGAAAAATAAATAAAATGTTAGGTGTCCATCTTTTGAAGATCATCTCTGTTCTACCAGGATCAACTATTTCTCCCCTTGATTCCCCTCCCTTTCTCTTCATTGTTACAATCTCTTGTGGACAGACCTACTCCATTGTCATCTATGTCTAGCTTTCAGAAACTACATTGCCTATAAAGAAACGGCAGAAAGAGAGTGGTGACGAAGTCCCAGTTAAGCAAGAGGAATGACTTTTAAAAATGGGAGGAAAAATATAGGGAAATGCCAGTGGTTTTTCAAAGGGGAATTTCAGAAAAGAGAGTAAGAATAGGCAGAGGTAGCACAAAGCTGCAGAGATATTGGTTTGCTGTTGATAACAAAATTCGAACAGCCCTACGAGACCATAGGCAAGCCATTTTTGGTTCTTAAGAAAGGTTATATTTTCTTTAATATCTTTCTAAAAGTAGAAACTAAAACAAATTTTGAACATTTTTCAAAAAAATTTCAAAGGAATCCATTAGCTGGATAAAAAGATCCAATTTCTTTTCATACATTTAATTATCAAATTATGACTGCTATGAAATAATAAGTAATAGTTTATAATTTTGCAATGCTTGATATGAGCTAGGCATTATGTCATTGCTTCACTTGGATTACCAACATTTTATAGATGTGGAAACAAAAACTTAAACAAAACAAAACAAATTGCCCAAGTTTCTAAGTTTCCATAATTACTAAATGGTGGAACCATGTAAACATACACAACCTACAGAAAAACTCTAAAAGAAAGATTTGGATCCATGGGGGATCAAATATCCTATCTTCGGTTCTACTAGATCCTTCTAAATCAACTTCTGATTAATTTCATCAGCACCACTTTTAGATGAACCAAACAAAAATGTTGGCAAAAGATTGCCAAGAAAGGGTAGTGGAGCTTTCCTGGCCCTAGGAAGGCAGGAAGCCAGCCAGCTGACCCCCTCATAGCAATGAATACATCTCACCAAAAGAGTGTCTCGAAGGTGAGGGAAAGAATGACTAAAGTTGGTTTGCTGGGAAGTGAGAAGGTATTGGAAACCCGCATGATTGTGCAAAGGCTCCCTTTGAGGAGGTCCCATGAAGACTGAGTCAGGAAGAGAACAGGGAACTATATGGAAAGCAAAGCTGCCTCTATCTCCCTAGAGGGAAAGACCAGCGGCACTCAGTGCTGTCCATAGGCAGCAAAGACTCCAGCATTGTAATTGCAGCATGAAAGTGGAAATGCATGGAGAGCTCTTAATTGCTTCCAGATCCCTGCTTCATTGAAGCCTTCTAGGGTAAGTAAACACCAGCAACACTTTCCAGTCAAATTGGCAAGTATTTTATCTTTCTTTCGCTTACAGAACAGAAAGTTATCTTCAATATTACAGTCTGTCTTCAGTATTTCAGCTGGATCAGTGCTCAGAAATAGGACCTTGGAGAATCAAGGGCCTTCATTTTGCATTAATTCCTGTGCCTGCCAAATAACAGAAACAGCACTGCCCTCTCCAGAGGCCTACTGCATAAATTAGTGAATGTCTATAAAGGATAATGAAGATTAAAATGGTGCATGTACAATTGGCATGAATAATGAACACGTTAGCTATATAGTACGTCCCTACTCCAAGCATATGTAGTAAAGCTTATTGACTATGAAACCTGTGACATTTTCCTAGATGGTGGTTCAATTTAAAAAGAGGCCCTTTAGGAAAATGGTCTACTAGCTTTAAATAAGATTTTAAGATGATTTTAATATTTTAAACTATGAACTACTTACTTAGGCTCCCGTTTTACATAGCCGTTCATTCCCCGCCAGGGTCATTCTGTGTGATTCCACAAAAGGGTTTCGAATAAGAACAAATTATTTTTTTCAACCTAGCTTGTAATGGACCTTTCTTCTTGAAACAGTTTTCAGAAAATTGAGAAGCATATTGGAAAAAATAAAGAAAGAAACCTTAGTTATGGAGATGTAACCACTCATCGGACCCCCTAAGTCTCTCTGCTGCTGCCTTTAGCCCAGCGCCCAGCATGGCCCACCTGGTGGGCTTCTCACAGCTTAGACTCAGGGTCGCTGCTCTGCCCCTTGCCCTGCCTGACCCACCCCAATTCAAATATCTGCATCCACGGTGAATCTTTTAAATTTCGCTTTCTGATTCCCACCAACCAATCAATCTATGCTACCAGATTCTAGAGTTCCCACACGTAGGTAACATTGTCACATTTTTATCAGGGACTTCCTAACAGCGTGATGTCTGCATGTAACAGATTTTAGGTGCCATTACTATCTTCCTGGTCTCAATAGACTGGGGGCCCCCTCAGCTGTCACCACCCCAGAGCCCACTCTATGCTCACCTCCAAACCCTCCCTTTAGTTCTTTATTTCTTGTGCAAACTGCAAAGCTGCTGTGACATGTCCCTTGGTACTGTTAATGGATGAGCTTCTTTACTACAACAAATTCTAAACTAATCTCTTCGTGGCTGCTAGTTGGCAATTCTATGATTCTGAAAGACAGAGTTACAAAGGAGAAAGCAAGCAAGGAAGAGAAGCTCCAGCGAAATCATTTCTGAACAAAAACCTAAAATAAGCAAGCTCTCCAAATGTGCATAAAGTTTCTACTACATCTGTATGGCCAGCACGCAGCAGGGAGTTGTATGTTCTGCTTATCTCTGGTACAATGAGGCACATTAAAATTGGCTGCAGACATTCCTTCCAGCCTCCAATAACATTCACAATGCCAGCACCGTGTGGCAGGGCAGGAGTCCTTGTGGAGAAGGAGATAGAACGTCTACCAAGGGCAAACTGGCAGATCTGCCCCTTGGACACTACTGCTGAACATTTGCAAATGCAGGGCCGAGTTCGGGACACAGGAGGTGAAGGTGAGGAAAACAATTCTGTTATTTGCATTCACAGAGGGGCAAAACGAGTTTCCCAAAGAAAGTCTTTAGCTGGCAAGGATAATCTGGGAAAGATGTTTCTTCTTCCTAATGTTAAATGAGGCCTCTTAAAGCACAAATTCTTAACCTGAACTCTAGGGGACCTCTGGGGGTTCACAGTCGAAGTTCAAGGGGGGAATTCTGCAATTGGATACAGAACCACATAGGGAGTGTGTTTGTGTGTGCAGCGGGGCGGGGGGTGGGTATGTGCACTCATATATTGGGTGAGGTGAATATCTCAGAAAATAGGATTATTAAATGTTATCAGAGTCTCAAAGGATAGTTCATAACCCTAACACATTTATAAAATTAAATGAAAATTATAAATTTAAAGAGGTCTAAAGAGAGACATTACTACATGGTGGTATTACACTTGGGTATTGTTTTATAGAGGTATGGTAAATGACAGCCAAGGCAAATGAAAGAAACTATTTATTATTTTTTCCTTCTTATTATTTATCCCTTCCTTTTCTATGCACAAACCCAGTGAAAGTGAGGTGCTCACAGAAGATAATGTGTTGGAATCCCAGGGAGTCATGTCAATTTTCTCAGCCTCTTTTTTCAACTCTAAGAAAGGATTGGGTCTGATGATATATCAAATGACCTTTCAACTCTAAACTTCCATGGCGGGGCCTTTTTAAATGTTTACTCTCAAATACACATTCAATATAAAACAAAATTTAAAAATAAATTGTAATTTAATTTAAATTTAGTAATTGAGATACTTTAAAAATAATAACAAAAGCACAAGGAAAACAACGACAACAAGAAGGAAGCTTTTGCATTCTTCTAAAACTTCTCCAAAAATTAAGACACTTCGATGTCAAAAAAACACTATAGAATATCCACAGAATTTGGCCCAAAGCACTAATTTCTTATGATTTGGTGACAGTATTGAAAAGAGAATTGAAGTTTTGAGGCTTGCCTATTTATTGATAACTAAATACTAACAGTGATTTTTAAACTTTAATCTGCATAAGAATGACCTGGAGAAATTGTCAAAATACAGACACTGGGCACCGTGCCCCAGAATTTCTGGTTCTGTATATGGGTGTAGAGCCTTAGAATGTGTATGTCTAACTGAGGTTCCCAGAAGATTCTGATGGCTCCCAGATGACACTCTACACTGCACTGCCTCTGCACTGGAGGGTTGTCTGGGCCCAGGAATAACCCATTTGGCTGTCATAGAAGAAGCTTAGATCTGTTTGGGTTTTCTCCTCTCCCCGAATGCAGATAAATGATGTTTAGAAATTCATAAAAACCTTGCTCTCTACATCCAGGTATAGACTCATTTCCTGCTAACTCATCAGTTTATTGACTTACTGTGCTCTGGGTAGCAGCAGCTCTAACCTCTCCCATTTCCCCAAAGAGCAGAAAGGGGCCATGAGCATATTAAAAAAAAGGAATACCACAGAGCCTTGGGTCTTGACCAGGTAACAGCACAAGGCCAACATTCCGTGTCATGGCTTAGGAGGCATGAAATGAATAGCACCGAGGGAATACTGAGTAACAGAACAGCACATGCTTGGTGTCATGTATTTGCTACCTACTCATTACGACTCACTTAAAATAAATTGGGATTTTTTGGTTGTTGTCTTGAGATTGAACCTAGTGTTTTCACAGTATCTGGTATTTAATTTTACACGAGATGCTGCTGCTACTGAGCATGGGAGACTGAAGACCCGGATGCAGCTCTGGTTCTGCTACGTCCTTGCAATGTGACCTTTCTGAGCTTCCATTTCCTTGTTAGCTAAGTGAGAATCACTTCTATTGAATGAGTTCTTGAGGAAAATTTGCAGAATTTCCTTTCCTTCCAGTTCCCTACAGCCAGATCTTCATTCACCAGGTGCCCTATGACCTGCTTTCAAGAGTCCCAACATATATCAGAATAGCTTGGATGATACTTAAGCATAAATTTGTCAACTTTTAGAGATTATATAAACTCGACTGCCTTTCATATTCTGAAATGAAAACCATTCTATTTATATTCTTAGACACTACTCAAAGTCTTAATAAAACACCTTCTAAATTTTCAATCAAAGTGTATGGCTATATTACACACCCAATTATCCAGTAAATATCTGTTGAGCCTGCCATGTTTAAGGCATTATGCTACACCCTACAGTGCAGGAGTTCCCTGAACAGCAGTATCAACAATACCTGGGAACTCTCTAGAAATGTAAATTCTTGGGACCCACCTTAGAACTGCTGAATCAGAAACTCTGGGGTGGGGCTCACCAATTTGTTTTCACAAGCCATCTAGTTCATTCTGATGTGTGCCAAAGTTTGAGAACCAATGCTGTAGGAGATTCCAGAAAACATCAAATAGCTACCACACAAAGCAGTAAGCTGCAGCTGTGTGCGTGTGATGGAATTCCACGGAGGGACAGGACACTTAGGATTGGAGTAATAGTAGAGGATTCATGGAAGTTGAGTATTAAAGTGAGGACCAAAGGATCCTAACCCAGAGAGAGATAAGGAAGGGCAGAACAAGTCGCAGGAACAGGCTAAGCCAAGCTTTGGAAGGGGAACTAAGGATTCATTCAGAGAAGCTCTGGCTGATGAACCAGGACAGTCAGAAAGATGCTACATCATAGAGAATTGGGAACACAGTGCTAGAAATGCACTCCCAAGGAGTGGGAAGCCACTGTGGTGTCTGAGGAGAAAAGTTACTCAAGCTGACCTGAGTAATTAGTAAGAAAAATAACTCTAGCAGCAAAGTGAGGGATTTGAAGGATTTAGAGGCAGATAATAATATGTCATAGTCACTTCTATAAGTGACTGTGAGTTCTAATTTCAGATCTGCAATGGTATTTTTAAACTGTTGCATTAAAATAAGGACTACATGTTTAGGTTAAAGAAGAAATGATACCCGTTTGCATTCTGATGCTTACTATCCATTGTTACATACCTCTAAATCATTTGATTAAATTAATGCATGCCTATTGGAATGTTTTTTCTGTGTTACAAAACAAATAAAATTAGGATAGGATGGTGTTTCTCTTCCCAGACTTTCTTGTTAAGCAAAAATATGCTTTCAAGTCAATAGTCTTGTGCTTATAAGACATCCTCACTTTCTTTTTGCTGGTAAAGTGACCCAGCCTTCCTGTTTATTATCCCATCTGGCTTGTTTGTCAGTTACTTCCACGTGTCATGGGATGGGTCCAGTTTGAAACTTTCTTACTGTTTACAGCATATATGTGTCTCCAGGCAGCTTGTTCCACACTTCGCTAGCAGATCACCCATGTCCCTGCCTCTTCTTTGCTAAATACTCACCCATCCTCACCCCAAAAAGTCACTCTTCAGGCGGGAAATATCTATGTGACCTGGTGGGATCAGTGAAGTGAGTGAGACTTGAAAGACAAGTGGGATTCAGTAGGCAGAGAGGATGGAGCACGGGTGTTAGAAACATTGACAATTGCACGTGGAGCTTTTAACCTGACTTCTTGTGAGTGGGAATGTTCAGTATTTGGCCTGTTGTTAAATCTCAGGCAGACTACTTACTGTGTGATCTTTGCTTTCTCATTTTCTCTTAGTTAATTCTTCTTCAAAATGGGGATAATGGTGTCCCCTCCTTATAGTAAGATACGACAGTTAGCTCAGGAACTACTATTATCATTTCTGAATTGTCACAAGCAAATTTAAACCCGTTAATTTGAAAAAAAGTATCAATTTTGATCATTAAAGTAGTTAATAATGGAGAAGATACTCCTCAGCTATTATAACTCAGAGATACATATTTCATTCCAGGTATTTAAAAGACGAATAGGGTGTAGTTTGTTCAGTAAATACAAAAAAGAAAGATTTTAGTCATGGAGTTGAAGCACAACAATATATACTCCCTTTAATGTTTATGTTTTAAATAAAAAGATTATAACATATCGAATTTTGCAAAAAGTTGGTTTTGGGATTTCTTCTTATAGAATGAATGAGAAGCATAATTTGGCTCTAACAATAAAAGTTTAAACTTGCTTTCTAGTTAAATTTTACCCTAGAGTCAGAGGACTTTAACCAGCACTTTGGGCTGCAGTAGTAACTCTTCCATCTTACAGTGAAGAAATTATAGCCTCTATCTTTGAGGAAGGCTCAAAAAGAGAAGGAAATCACTTAAATTCACATATCACACTGGTGGGATCTCATGTAAGAATTAAAACTGAAACTCTGTTTCCTTAGGATAAGGAAGCTGATTAAACCAGACAGATCCATGAGGATGGAGCAGGGACTTTGAGGAAATTCAAAGCAGACAAGGGAGAAAAGAGCAGTGAACTCTATAAGAAGTTAAAGCCTATTGAAGGGACCAAGATGGGACTCTAGAGCTCTTTATTGATATGTAAGCAAATGAATGTTAACAGTAATTGATAAGTTCCATCACAGTATATACATGGCGGCCAACATGATTCCTGGCACATGGTAGAATAGGCAGTAGGTGAGGACTATGGAGAAGAACTCATTGTGAAATCACATATGGGGAACATATGATCACAAATCAATCTGATGTATAAAACCACAGATCAATCCGTCATGGATCATAGCAGACATATCAAAGTCACCTTAAAGATCTAGAGTGATTCCCAGGCCCTGGAGACTAGAAGACAACCTAATGTGAACTCATATCAGATTCTAAAAATGCTCTGTGAGAAGCAGGGGTGACCTGTCACAGACTCAGAGAAAAGGGAATCAGCATTTAGTGCAACATCGAAAAGACAAAAGTGAGGTTGGAGACAGTGGAATTTGAGTGGCCAAATACACTCGGTCATGTAATACACACCAGCAGCATCAGTTGTGAGAGGGAGAAACAGAGAAGCCCTACAGCTAGATTGATCCAAGGGTGGGGTTTAGCTGGGCAAGTGAAATGGGAGGACAGGCCGGCAAGAGCATTGAAAGCAAATGACTGAAGTCACTGATGTGCCAGGGGATCTAAGTTGCACGAGAAGGAAGCAAACATGGGATGGACATGGTGGACAGAAAGAGAGGACTAGTGGAGGGACGAATGCTCTAGCTGAGCTGAAGAGCACACAATGTGCAACTCATGGACTGAAAAGGCTGAGCAAATAGGACATTGCAGTCAAAGACGAGTGTCGGAAAGTATAGCACCACGAGAATGAGGAGTCAAATCAGGGGAAGGGGAAGGTTATTGGAGCTGAGGAAACCAAAAATCCCAGAGTTCCAGAGTCCGAGGTATTGCATGGGTGACCCATGTGAGCAGGAAAGTAGACCAGGGTGGAGACGGGGCTTAGGGAAGACAATAAGGCTGTGAGCTGAGTGCTCCCAAAGCATGAGGAGAAGATCCAGGAATTTGGTAAGGCAGTGGGATGAGGAGAGTTGCTGATCCAGTGGAATGTCACAGGTCTCAAAAGGGCCAGGACTTTTGCGTTAGAGTTGAGGACTCACGGCCTGTAAGTACCTTTGAAGCTGAGGAATACAAGAAACAAGTTGCCGGAACTGGGGAATGGGGCCGCCTCCACTTGGGGGAAACCATGTCCTCAGAGTGAGGCAACCTTCAGTGAAGGCAGGAATGTGGAAGGAATGTTCAGTGAAGCAGCTGAGGGCACAGGAGAGTTATAGATATAAGATAAGAAAGGGCACAGAAGAAAAGAGGTTTCTTGGAGGGGAGAAGTAAAAAGTTGGAAGAGAAGGAAAATCAAAGAAGTATCTGGAAATGAAAGGCTGGAAGAGGATCCTATGCTTTGGACAGTCACAAAGTAGGAGTGACAGGAGGTGTTTGTTTCATTAGTCCCCAGTGAATGGGGAAGGGCTGTTGACGGGGAGCAATGGGCAGCACTTCTGTGGGAGGAGTGAATCATGACCTGCATTGATGGTGTTTTCTGGGGAATTGGGGTAGTTGGGCCAGATATGTCCCAAGAGAAGAGACATAAAAGGGAGAAAAAAAGTTGAATTGGGGCAAGATAACAACCTAATTTACCATCCAGCCTCAAATAACCCTTAGCCCAAAGGCATACTCTCTGGATTTCTTCATGAGAGACAGTTTAGGCTCCTCTCCATCACTTCCTGGGGTTCACCCAAGTCAGAACATCTCCTCATATGAGTACTATGAGCAACCTGAGTGTGAAGGAAAATAGATCAAAGAACCATCCAGAAGCAAAGGAAGGTAGGAAGCTCATAAGTTGTGCATAATGCTGTATTGTAAATAGTTCAGCTATCAGTGGATTAGCATTTTGAATACAGGGGGGAAAATACAGTATATTGTTATAGTGTCCCATAAAAGTGCAAAGCAGCACCTCTGCCTGCCTTCCTCTGTAGCATCGCTTCAAGAAGGTAGCGCTTCTCCTTGTACGGGCTGCTCTTCCTGCCACCCCTCTGCTTGAAACAATATCTTGCAAACAGCAGACATTCTCAGAAGAGATAAGAGGATTTGGGATTCTCCAAATGCAGCCTGTACAGACTCATCTCTTATCTGTTCAGATTCCCCTTGGCTTCATTAACTATTAAATGCTAACCTTTCCTATTTAACAAGAGGAGACTCTAATTTTCCACAGCCTGATGAGAAAGATGTGGTCTATAAAGGCCATGTCTTTCACATTTCTGCCTTCTGGAAGACTTTTTAAAAAATGCTCATTAAACATTTCTAAGCACTGTCATGACTATATTTGTCCTTCTCTTAACTTGAGCCTGGTTGACTGAATTTAATGATTTCTGTAGCTGCAGCAACTGTGTCTGCAGTGCTTATGTGAAATGTTGGAAACAGCCCTTATAGCAACTCTGGCCACACGGGATTGGTAAAGCCCTCCAAGGGACAGTATACCTTTGAGGATGTCCAGTGGTGTTCCCGAGCTGTGGCTCCGTCAGTCGTCCTTGGTATTTCATTTCTTTTTAGTTGTACGTTTTCTCCTCTGAAGTCTTTTAACATTGAGTGATTAAGGCAATCTGAGTCTGGTCACAGAACATTATAGTTCCTGAAGTAAGATGAAGCAAAATCATCTCAAGAGTTAAACCTCTTGAGTGAAAGTGTCTCTTTACTCTCCACCATTCTGGTCATAATTTTAAATTTTGCAAATTAAGACTTGAGATCAAGGGCTCGCCTGAAACAAGAGAGCATGCTAATAATTTATTGTACCTTTAAGCTAATGTTTTAAAAATATCTGTCTGACGTGTATATTACGGAGAGAGGATGTATGTTCTGTAGGGTGGGGCAGAGAAGGAGGAGTGCTCATGGCTGTGCTGAACTGTTCTAAGTAATTCAGTCTGGATCTCAGATGTGTGTAATACTCACTCTGCGAAAAACATGCTTGCCCTCTCTCACCCACCATCCTCAGAATCAGGTAGGACCTTCCTCGTTGCAACCTGAGGAAGTCTCTACTCTCATCCCCAAGCTCTTACCAAAGTAGTTCTCCCAAGCACTTTTCCTTAGAGGAATTCTGGTAAGTATGATTTCTTCTATTTATTATATTTCCATTGATGTCTTTGCAACCAGTGACATTTGGCTCCCCTCATAGATCGATGCTGAGGGCTATCTATATTTTGAGTCAGCTCTGCTAATAACTAAGTTCCCAAAATACATATAAATGACCAATTTTGATACTATAGCAAGGATAAAATTACAAGGCAATACTGTTACATGTAACAAAGTTATGGCCAAGATTGGAAACAAAACTAATAGAGATATTGGTAATTTCCAAGTTGTCTTTTTCATGTAATTGGTAATGCTTAACTCCAGTTTGAGGAATTCTGATAAATTTACCAGACAATTAACTAAGAGAAATGTTTATGAAATAATGTATTTTTATTTCAGGAAAATACTGGGCAAATTTTCTGCTGTATTGTTAGATGAGCAAAAAGATAATGCTTCGGTAATGGTTTTTTTCTACTTTTATTTTGGAAAATTTCAAGCATATGCAAAAATAGAGCAGACAGTAGACTGAGCCCCTATGCACCTGTCATTTGATTTCCACCATTCTCGTCACATGACTTATTCTGTTTCATCAGAGCCATCATCTCCCTCCACGTCCACCAAGATTCTAAAACGTCTTGAAAGGATGAGAAAATATATTGATATGAACAAGATAACATTCCACCGGTGTAAGTAGAACAGTCTCCCTTGAGAATTTTTAATGTATGCCTTTCAAATTAAATTTAATTGATCTGAAGGATGGAGAAGAATTGGCTTTAAAGGAATTTGTGAGGAAAAGATCTTCAGTGGGTTAACTCGGCGTAAACCAATTCTGTGAGAGAACTGACAAATAAGTGGACAGCCTTTAAATCAGTAGGAAAAGTGGTTTTCAGATTAAAGGGAAATGTAGACCCCTTGTTCCATGAGCCCCTATCTGAGATGACATATCTAACCCTGAACACCACTCGATAAGGAAGAGGATGTCCAGCTACACCGTAGGAAAGACACAGGAAGGTGAAGGTTCTAAAAATTACCTTCTATGAGGACCAATGAAGATATCAGGCACGTCTCATTAAAAATAATTAGTGGAGAAACAAGAAAACTGCCTTTAGTAACTGAATCAGTGTCTATGGAAAAGGGACTCATTCTGGCAAATTAAAGATATGTTGCTTTTTTAGTGATCCTTGGCAGACTTCCAGTGGTTTAATTTGGTGATAAATCTTAAGACTCTCCAATGTCCTTTATTTCAGTATAAGATATGTACTAGGCATACTAAAAAGTATCTCCCAAATTCTTACTGTTTTCCAAAGGCAGACCAAATCTAGATTCAAAAGTTACAGTCAATAGTGGGTATGGATATGAACAATTTAAACATACCTAGTAACTGATATTACATGATTCTGCTGGGGCAGACAGAGAATTATCCTTAATGGAAAAGAGAGGAACTAGGTCCTGGGGACATTGTTCCACGGTTTGAACTTACTAGAAAAGAAGAGTAGGTTATCAGAAGAAAGAGAAGGGAAATATGCTTGTAACAGTCATGTTATTTCCAGAGCCTCGCACAGAGCTTGGCAGATTTACATGCTCCATAAATGCTGGTGGAACTGACAGTGTGCTGTATTAGGGACCTGTCTCAAGGACAGATGCTGGGAAGATTCCTAAAACCCAACACCTGTTTTACTCCCAAATTCTCCAGTGTCTGCAAGTTTGACTTTGTAGCCCATTCCTTCACCTTTTGAATGTTGCTCAAGATTAAAATGCAAATAATTCTAGGATGGCTCATTCTCTAGGCACAAAGTGGTCACAGAGTAAGAAAGATAGCTTCTGAATCTATCCCATTTGGGTTTATTTTCTGCGATTTAGTAGTTGTGTCACATTGGACAAACTTCTTAATCTCTCTGCATCTCTTTGATATATGCTGAATGCAGAATTTTTGTAAAGATTAACAATAGGAAGTGTTTAACTATCACACATACAGAAGTAATGTTGTTAGTACTTTTGGTATAAAGGCTATTGTTGGTGTTATTTCTTATGTGAGCATTTTGAGAGAGATAGGAAGGAAAGAACCTGAGGAAAGCAGATCCCAAGGAATGGGGCAGAAAGTCAGGCCACCCAGGAGGAGAGGCGAACCACTACTTCCATGTGGCCCTAGGGCCAAGAATAGCCTTTTGGAAGGTCCAGCCTCTGAGGCAGCTCATCTTCCCTTCCACCTCCCTTCCTTATTACCCAATCATTTTCCCTATATCATCATGGCCCCCTCCCCCAAACCCACACCACCCCTTTCAAAGCTTCTTCCCTTTAATTACCATCTCCCCATATAAACCATTTGGCTAAAACTATGCTCGTAGCTGATCTTTCACGCTGAAATTATGGATAGTCCTTTAAGTAAGTAGTGATCCTTTAAATAATGAAGGATTTGTCTATGAGATAGGAGGGAGCCAATAAGATAAGAGAACCAAAAACATGAAAACCAAAAACAAGAAAAAAAAAAAAAAAGGGAAAGAAAGAAGCCACAAAAGAACAGAACACATTTAACCTATGCCACTTTTTAAAACAGAGAGCATAAATGTGATTTCTAGACCTGACTGTGATGTGAAACCAGATTCTTTAGGACAACTTAATGGTTTTCAAGTAGTCAATGAATTAACTTCAGAAACTGAAACTATTCCACTATACCTTATCTTTTGAAAATAGAAGGAATGAAACTTACAAGGCCTAATTTAAATATGAAAATATGGAAATCAGAAGCGTTTACACACTGAAATTCTATACCTGCACTTATGAAAAGAACATAGTCTGTAGGGAAAGTACCAATTATTTTTCAAGCACACACACATACAATCCCTAGGAACTTCCAGTTTCTGGCCCTAAGAATATCCTTTCCTTCTGAGCACACTACACTTCCTCACTTTCTAACCTCAAAGAGAGCCCTATGTCATCGGCCCCTCAGCTGGGGCCTTAGTGTTAAAACATCAAGTCAGGGACCAGGCTGGGTACCAAGCTGAGTCTGCCACTGACCAGCTTTGGCACATTGGGCAGTCCCCTGGTGTGCTGGTTTTCTTCCCTGTAAAATGGGATTTTAATCAGATTCTAGCTCACTGTGTTGTGTAGAGGGTATAATGAAATTAAACGTGAAAAAGAACCTAACCCAGCTCCTGGTGCTTGGAGAGCTGTTCCTTGCCATGCCAGGCACTGGCCTGCCTCAGGGTCTTTGTTTTACTGTTCCTTCGGCCTGGAGCACCTCTGCCCAGCATATTTGCAAAGCTTGCTCTTACCTCCGTCAATGCCACTTTCTCAGAGAGGCTTTCCCTTGCCACCTTATCTAAAATTGAAACATTCTCCTCCTCAGTGGGGTCTGTCCCAGCTCCTTGCTTTATTTTTTTTTTCTTTCATTCTTGTCATTCTACAACAAACAATATATTTTATTTATTTTATATCTGTATTTCCCTACCAGAATGCAAGTTCTTTGAGAGCAGGGAGTTTTGTCCATTCTTGCCTGTTTGATGTCTTGCATTCTCCTAGCAGGTACTGTATACACAGTAATCACTGCGCAATATTTGGTGATTGAATGGATTTGAGGATGCGTGGAAGCTATCTTACCAATAATGCCATTTTCACTCATTGTCAGAAACTAACTTGGCTACACTTTTCCATTCCTATTTGTGGAATAGCTACTAAAACACTTCCTTCCCCTAAGCTGGGTGATGAGTTCCTACTAGCTAAATGTGTTCACGCAATATTTACCAGAACCCTGTTTTCTCTGACAACGCCCTGGAATGTAAACCTATATCCCTGATCATGTTTGCACTAGGAGGAAGTAAGGTCACCTTCGTATGAATATCTCCATATAACAGAGTGTGAACAGGCATTTACCCATGTATGCATCTCAGGCAATAGATCAAGTAGAGCATTACTATTGATTCCAGGACTGCACATGGAGATAGGCTAGTAGATTGTGATGCCAGTTTATTGATAGGAAGGAAAAATATATGATGTAGGATCAATTGAGCTTTTGTGGGTGGACAGTCAGAGTGAACAATACGATGAAACTACATTGTGGGGAACAGTGGCTGCAGCAAAATCAGTTGGTCACAAGACACAATGTCATCATCAAAACACTGTGAATATTTTTATCTATTATCATATATCTTATTGATTGTCACAACTTTGGAGACTTTTGCCTGAGCTGGGGTAGTAGTGAATGCATTTTCTACAGATTCACCAGAACACCTGTTCCCATGAGTATAGTTCATTCCTTAAGGTATATCCTGACACACTGGGCCATTGTAGTGTTTATTTAGAGGTCACTTATTATTATTTGGGTGAACAACTTGGAAAAATAAGTAGAAAATGTTTACTCCAAGGAATATGGGTTTGGCATTAAAAAAATGTTTGAAGGAGGAACAATTTGGAAAATGTAGTGGTAGGTCTCTCCACGAGATGGCACTCATTGTCTTCCTCACCTTTTATTTAAGGTTTCAACACATTCATAGTTATCAAGTATGAACCATGTATATACATATCTATATACACATGTGTTTATCGTATGTTTTATGATTTACTTAGATCATTCATATCCTTTAATCGTTCTATCACATTTTTAACGAAATCGTCATTTACTTGGAGACGTTGGGACAGACAGTACATAGGTGGCTATGTTGGTAGGGGTAGGGAGGGAATTGCCATCTTCATCTTCTTCACTCCCACCCGTGCTCTGCCTTGCCAAAGGACGAAAATGCTAAGCTGCATTTGAGGCTGGGAACCTACCCACAGCAGGCAAGAACAAAGCAAGCAACTGCATAAACAGGAAGGAGAATAAACAGGAATGTGATGGGATGAGCTATTTATAGAAAGACTTCCGATCTAGGTTGTTAGGGGACTGAGCAGGCTAGTAATTTGAAAAGATGGTAATGTTTTAGAAAAAACATAGAGATTCACTCCCCTCAGGACTAGTTGAAATTAATTCCCAGTTGGGGGATCTTGCTCCTGTTAGCACCCAAAGCCTGAGCATAACTCTCCTTTCCTTTGTTAGTAAGGTCTAATTTGAATTAAAATAAGATCCCCTTTACTTGAGGTTCCCCCCGTCCACCCCAGCCCTTTGCTCTGGTTAGAACGTTCTACCAGTGACGGACTGACTTCAGTATGGATCTTGAGTTACAGTGCTGGAAAATCAACTAGGGCTTTGGGTTATTATGAAATAATTCTATTTTTATTATATTAGCACTGAAAGGGGGGAAAGATCAGGAACCCAGACCCTGTAGAAAGGTATATCAAATAGTCCATGAGGGGATATACAAGTTTCTCAACAACAGCATCATCACACATTAGCAGACTGGAAATTCAACTCGAATTGAGCTTGTAGGCTCTCAAAGTGGGCACTCGGGAGACAGAAATGAAAAAGGCACTTGCTCATCCCACGTGTCTTAGACAATAGCAGCCAGTCACTCCTGCCTTTGCAGGACCTTGAGACCTCTTCCTCTCCAGGAGGAAGCTCCGCACTTCCTACTTGCATGCGTTAGCTTTCTCATGTGTAAATCCCCAACATCACAGTTCATATTTGTAAAGCACTTTGTTAATTCCAAAATACTCCGACATCTAAGAATCTTTGTTCTCCTCAACCACAATGGCATGGAGGTTGATATGGTCATCCTAACTTCACAAATAAGAATCCTGAACAGGGAAAATGACTTGTCCACACTATGTAGAACTGAGGCTTAAAATGGAAAGAACTGGTTCCCAGAGCTGTAACCCACTCTGCTTTTTCTATGATCATGTAAAAAGTCCAAGACTGATATGTCATGGGAAACAAAGACTCTATTTTCTTCTCTTACATATGCAGGGATATTGTAAGTTACAGCTGTCTTCCCAGTGGACATTTTACATGTGGCATTTTCTGCCCCTAAATATTGTTTGCTATAACCTTGAGGAAAGAGTCATGACCTCAGTGAAAAACATGGTGTATTAAATTCCTCCTAGTCCCCAAACTGGATTTTCATTAAGGCCAGTGCGTGATTCTTTTTTAGTAATGCCTCAGGCATGTGGAAAAAGCTTATATTCATGACTAGCAAGGACATCGTTCAAAAGACAGTTTGAATGTGACCATTTATGTATTTTTTTTTCCAGCATTACTGTTTGGATAACCTGCAGGGAAATCTTTAAAACACTCTGAAAATGAAGGCCATTTACAATGCGGTAGACACATATATATAGAACAGCCAATAATGCTGAGTGCATGAGTAAATTTGTGTATGCGTGTGGTGTAAGCGTGTGTCTGTGTATGTGTGGTTGTGTGTCTGTGTATGTGTGTGTTCATTTGAGGGGAAATAAGACATTTCCTCTAGGAAATAGTGAATCCAGAAACTGTTATTAATTCATAGGCCAATAAGCCAATTCCCTATTTTGCAGCCCTTTTCCTCTGGATTTAAGGAGTCTCGAGATATAAAGACAAATGAAGAAAAAGAAAAAAATAAAAACTAGCAGTCTGAGCTATAAATACTATCATAAAGAAACATTCAAATTTGCTTTCTTGCTTTCTTCAAAGATTTTGCTCTGAGCTATCCAGGGCTGCCTAACACATGTCAGATCTTCAAGAAGTGGCTAGTTGCACTTTAATAAGAAGCTTTCTGCTTGCTACCCAGGCAACCAAAATGTAAATGTCACTATGCATACATGCATGTGTGTGTATAAATATGCATACATCTCTCACATTCTCATTTTTTGCATGCTGTCTATGTATATGTGTGTACACATACATAGACAGTGTATGTGTGTGTCATATGTACATTTAAGGATATTTTTGCTATTTGAATTTTTGCTGCTTTTTATTTTTGAAGTCCAGTGAAAAAGCCTATGAAGATAGCAGATCATGTAAAAAACAAATCTGTCACTAAATTGACTTTTGGATACTGTGTACACGTAATTATGTTGTATGCATACACACATGTGTGCACACACACACACACAAATCTCTTCCACCTTCTCTGCAATAACAAATGATTAATAACTCTTTCCTCTTAAGTCCTTAAAAGAAGCATTATTATTTCTCTGCCAAAATGCAGCAGATTCCTCTTCAAAGCTGTGACCCTGTTGATTTTGTTCACTGCCAAATTTCACATCATGAAAAAAAAATAGCTTAATATTGGAGTGATTAAATTTCAGGGCAAGCAAAACCTGAACTCTGCCAATTTTGATATCCCTAATTTATTCAAACAACGATTTAAGTTTAAATGCCTCCATTTTAATCACATTAACAGTATATTACAAAGGCACCGAACACCAAAAGAACTCCAGTTGCAAAATGAATTTGGCTCTTCCCCCTCCCCTTTATGTTTGGAATGATCAAATATCTGCTGGAAGATACTTTTAGCCAGAGTGAGCCGCTTGGTAATTTCCTTTGACTTCCTCTGCTTCCTTAGCAGAGGCCTGGACCTTGTCCAGATTTCACAGGGGAAATAAACACACCTACTATCCAAGCAACCACAGAGGTCCTGAGCTGCCCATTGCTGGCACTTAGCTCACCTTGAGAGCTCACATTTCCCATGCATTTGACCAGGGCTAGAGAGAAGTAGCTGCACGGAACTAGCCCACATCAATTCCTACCAACCCTGAGCCAAGGCCTGATTGGCACTAGGAGGCCATAGCAACAGCCCTCAGGAAACTGTGTGATCCTGGTCCCCCTTCTCAGTCTCACAGGTTGATCACATATCAGATCTTCAGTAGGGACAATGTACAGATTTGCTTATGCCCAGCTCGAACCATTGCCAGTTTACCCATTCCTCTGTAGTATTCCCACATAAAGCTACAGGAAAGCTGAATATATAATGCAGATATTTTGTTTGAAACCAAGTGCTTCCATTCTCCAGGGTCTACTTTCTGCCACCAGCCTACATCCCAGGAAATAGAATAAACATTTTTCTGCCCTACACAAGCCAAGCTATTTTCATATTTAGTTTCCCAGGAGCCATCAAACCGCATGTGTGCACAGACTCTGAAAACTCAAATGTCTTCTTTCCATTTTGCCAATATTATATGGTGGTTACAAGCTAGGGCGTTCCTGTCAGACAGACTATGCCAATCTCTCAGCTCTGCCACTCACAGGATAACTTTCAGCAAGTCATTTCTGCTCTCTGAGATTCAGTTTTCTTAATTATTAAGGTGAGTGAAAGAATGGTATCAATTTCACACAGTGCTGCTGTGAGAAACAAGTGGGATAAT